>NW_024582083.1:4244975-4346850 GCF_017639235.1 Corvus kubaryi
CGCGGCGGGGGTGGGCGCGCGGGTTGCCCGGAGACGGCGCCGGTGCCCGGCGCTGCTGTGCCCGGGTTCGCTGTGCCCGGCGCCGCTGTGCCCGGCGTCGCGGCCCCGCTTTTGGCGTTGCGGGAGGACAGGTGAGGGAGGGCCGGGGTCCGCCCCCGTGGAGCGGGCGGGAGCTCGGCGGCCGGGCCGGGCCGGGCCGGGAGGTGAGGTGCGGCCGCCGTGGCGTGGCGTTTCTCGCCCCGCGGGGTGCGGTACGGCCCGGGAGAGGCTCAGCCCTCGTTGGGCGCAGGTTGCACGGGGCTCGGCCGGGCCGCGCCGCCCTGAGCTCACCTGCGCTCTGGGGACGGAGCGGACCCGGGGAGCTCTCGGGGCTGCGGGCGGTGTCTGAAGCATCCAGGAATCGTCTGACGGTATTGTCGGGATTTTGCACTGTTTTGGGGACTGTCCTACTGTGTGTGTATCTCTCTACAAACGTGCTTGTGCGAAAACACGAACTTAAGATAGAGTAAAGGCGGAGGCAGCAATCTCTAAAAGAAGCAAGCTGCAAACGCTTGCCGTCCGTAGGGAGGGAGAACTCTGGGCTTGTTTATGCCATAAGTGCTTCTCCCAGTTGGGACGAGTGTGGGAGGGGCAAACAAAATCAAGCTTAGAGAATTAAGAAAACCATTTAAGTACAAAAGCAAACTATAAGCCACGTAAGCAAAGCTTCTGAAAGTGAATTTAAGACAGCAGACTCTGCAAATGAAGAAATAAGTTTAGCGGTTTTTTTTCTATTCAGTAACTTCCTCTGATATCTTAAGAGATGTTGCTTTACATAGACGTCATGCAACAATTACAGAAACTGTTTTGGAGGCTTGAAGATGGCAGATGTGAAATCAAAGTCTGAGCAAGATCTTTAATTACTTGTAATGCTGCAGTGAAGAACATAATCCTGGACTTTAGAATCTCTAAAGACCATACTGTTCTTAATAATGGGCTTAACCATGGCATGATATAGAAAATAAATACTTGGAAATGTCCTTTTTGAGCCCTAAACCCTGTTGCTTCAAGAGTCTCTTTCTGATTGCTATGCACTTAGTCTTTCAAGAACTTCATGGGCTAGAAAGTTCATTGTGTCTCTTTCTAACTAATTCTAGGGGGTTTTTGTAGGAGTGTAGAGCCTTCTGGTTTTGTACCTTATTTAAAAAGTTTGCCATGACATTATTCAGGTACCTGCTATTCATAAGAGTGTAATGGGGGAAGAATTCTGATAATAAACACATATGGTGAATAGTAAGATGTTCTTCAAACTTTAGTACAGAGTTTTTTTGCTTTAAGTTATTTCTGGTAAGGCATATTTCTCACTGTTTTAAAATAAGTTCAAGGTCCGAATCTTTGAACTTCCTGATTTTTTGTGGTCCTAAAATAGGGAAAACACACTTACGTTGTGATATTTCTTTCCTAATTACAGGCACAACTGTATAAGTTACTGATACATTTTAAGGTTTCTGTTAGAGAATAAGCACCTTGCGCAAATCATAAACTTTGTAAATAACTTTGTCTTATCATTATTTATGTTTTACATATCAAAACTGTTCAAAAGCTTCAGTTAAGATTGTAGTCATCTTTGGCAAATTGTTGTAACCCATATGGAGACATGGTGATACAAAGAACTTACAAAGGTAATATGGAGTATGCATGGAAGACTACAGATAATGCAAAAAATTTAAAATACCATGTGACCATTGTTTTACTTACTGATTTTTTGTTCACTTATTAATTATTCTCCCTAACAAGATATCTACAGTCTTCTTCCTCAGTTTCAACATTTTGTATGTTCTATTATACCAAATCTTGGACTCTTAGTAGCTCTGACTATTTGAAGGACCCATAACACAGCAATAAACTTGTCATTTGGTCATCTGCTGTGAGGAAAATTCCCACATAGCAAGAACAACATAAGAAGGTCCTTGGTGAGTCCTAATGGTACATTTAATTCAGTGTTTTATTTCTAACAGTGGTAATAGGAGATGATAATTTATGGAAAGCAGTATTTCCTCTTCCTGCAGTCTGCAAATTAAAGTTGATGTGGCCAGTAAGAGTTACTTCAGCAAGTCCTGGTGGTGATGTTGTGTAACTGACATAATTTGTTCTATAAAGCAAAACATATGCAGCACAAGAAGAGAAGTAAATATCAATATAACATTTGAATTACAGAAAGTGACTACAAGAGCTGTGAATTCCCCTGTAGGGTATAGGCAATTCGATGACATCATATCACTCAGGCTAGCCATTATTTATGGTAGCAGCTGAGCTGTACTATGGGCACTGGAGAAAGAAGCTTTTGTAGTAATCTTTTCCCTGCTTTCATCCTATAAGCACATCTTGGCTGAGTCCATTGGGGCAGTTTATTCCTTATGCTGTTCCAGTACTGGTTGGAGAATTTGGTTTTGCTAGCCTGTGTGGGATTTATTTGGTTATCAGTAAAGACCTGTAGAACTTTGCTGACTTTTTTTTAATATGTTGACAATATCATATATTAGTTCTCGAGGCAGTCTCAAGTGTAGAAACTTGCCTCTTCCAGTTCTGTCTTTGGTGGTGTTTTAATTTATGCTGATGACCTTGACTGCATTGTTGTCTCTGCTAAGTGTCTTGCTTACATTTTCTCACTTGGGCTACTTTGTTTAGTTGTATGTGTGAAACTGTGTGTAAGCAAACAAGTTGATAAATAGTGATTTTTAAGATCTTCAGCAGTGGTGAATCTTTACATTTGTTGTTCAGTATCTAATTTCCTATTTAATGAGGGTAGAGGCTCTCAGAAGCAGTTGTTGCAGTGGAAAAGGATTCGTGTAGTATTTCTTTCTTGGGCTGTGTATTATAGGTCTTATTTTGATGAGGTTAATACAGCCTTTCCTGTACTTAATGAAGTTTCTTAATGCTTCTACGGACTAAATTTGCTTCACGTTCAGGAACCTTTACCTATCTTCTAGCCAATGTGACCAATTTGAACCCAGCTGCTTAGCATGGATGATATCTTGATTCAAATAACACTTCTGTATCTGATAATTACTTCCTTGTTTCATTATTTTTTAAACCCCTGTATTTAAATGTCTAAATCCATCTCTCTTGAATGTGCTAACCAAACATATAGCAAAAAATGACCAGTATGACAGTGTTAGGCCTCCTTCTGTGTTGACAATATCTTTCCTAACATGTTGTACATCTCTTCTGGCTATGTCCTGTTGGTGGCTCATACTTTTCCCATGGCTTATTACATCCAATATTTGACTGATTTTGTAAGGGTTTTTTTCCTCAATCTCTCCTTTTGACTGATTCCATTCTGTTTGATGTTCTATAGTTGTATAATATGTACTCAATTTCATGGTCTCTTAAAACCCACCACCTCTATTTGCATCTTTGGGGGGCAACATATAGCGTTTCTCTCATCCCTTTGACTTATATGTTTTAAGACCTAGTTTGTTTCTGTCTTAGGTAGAATTGTTGACATTTACTTGTACCATTAAATAACATGCTCTCTAACCGCTTTCTTAATAGACATAAACGACCTAGTTTGTTGACAATATGAAACGTAATCTCTTTGGTTTTAACCTTCTGTATTCTCTTTTTCAATCTGGCAAAAGAATAGTTTGAAGGTTTTATGGTAGAGTTGATTATATTTAATTTTTTTACCCCACATAGGTAAATCAAGGTCTAAGAGAACAAATTAATTCCACTATTTTCATTCTCTTAATTTTCTTTTCAAATTGTTACCTGTTGTCTGAACATACCTGTGATGGAGGACTGATAATGATGGAATGAAATAGGATATGTCAGGTCCCAGCAATCAGTTTCATTCATTGATTTAGATTTCAGGAAAAAAAGATTGAGACTTCCCCTGTCAGGTGTGGGGTTAGTGTTGAGAGGAGCTCTGTAATCATTTGTTGCTAACCTACAGCACGTCTCTTCTACCTAACTGCTGGCTGTGAAGAGGTATGTAGTTGTATCCCATTCAGGTTTCCCAGAGAATCAAGGGAAGTCTTTTTACAGTTAAAGGGTTTCTTATTTTGGGGTTGATTGTGATGTTTACTTTTTGAGGGTTCCTTTGCCTTTATGGTTATTCGGACACAAGTGGCCCTGGAGTGTCTGAACAAACCTGTTAAACTGACTGCTCTGTAAAAATTCCTAGGGCAGAAAATCTCATGTTTTAGAACATTATATTGGAGGCAAACTTTTCAGGAGTTGATCTGTTTTTCTAATAAAATCAACTCTTTCTTGCCCATGTCCAACTTTAACTACTTGTTCAAATTTGGAAAGTTAATAAATTTAATTTATATTTATCTTAACATCCAAATCAGCAAACTATAGTATAAAAAGTTGATATAATTACAATATTTACTTTCTAATGTGTTCATTATATTTCCAGACAGGGACTTGCACTATTATAATCTAAATTTACTAGAATCTAATGTGTATCTGAAGATTATGTTAGAATGGAATGGCTTAGCAAGGCATAGATAAAATCCTGTGATCATGATACAAAAAAGTACATACAATATGTTTCTTGGCATATGAACTGTTTGCTGACAGACCAAAAAGTTATCAAGTGGCCATGTGGAGTTAGCTACCTGCCAGGTTAAACCACAACTGGGGCACTTTAGTGTTGACTACATTCAAATTTTATACAAGTATTGATTATGAAACTGAGACAGGTATTTCAGTATAGACGTAGTTTTATGAATGAGATTATAATTTTTCTCTGTAAATACACTGTGTACCCTTTTTGTCTTTTTTGACCAAGTACACAACTGGAGATATTTAACTTTGCCATTTCTTAAATGTTGTATGTATTCTTCACAGAATTAGAATGGCATCTCCTAAGCCATAGTAAAAGTAGTACTATATATATTTATATAAACTTATTTTTTTTCTGAAGAGGTGTTAATTTATTTTCTTAGAAAAAAAGACTATAAAGATTAATTGACTTTATTTTTAAAATCCAGTTATGGAACATCCTTAAGAAGATACATGATCAAGACCAATCCACTGCTATTGTTGGTAGCTAAAGCTTAATCTCCTCCATAAACTGATAAAGCTCAGTCTTAAAAGTAGCTTGTGAGAAGGTTGTGTGAAAGTCTCAGCCCAATGTAGAGCTGGTGGTGATGATAGTTTCACATCTGTTACTAATGGCTTAGTCTAATCACTGTGAGGTGGCCTGGTTGTCCTGTATGTCGTCTTGTCCTGATAAATCCTTGTTGTGAAAGAGGAAGTGAGGGGAAAAGATAAAAAAGGACAACTATTTAGAGCCCTGCCATATCTGTACCATTCGTAGCTTGGTAGGGGTAGGGGAAGTCTAGGGAAGTCTAATACTTAACTGATCTGAGGTATAGGTTTGCTGTGTCATTATCATATGATTGGTTCTTGCACAGCTTTACTCTAAACATTGTATTTTAGGATTTATTTTAGGATATTTGGCATCATTCGATGCTTTGTATTCTCAGTGTAAAGGTTCTTAAAGTACTAGTTAATAAATAAAACTTTATTTAATTGACTTCTTTACTATTGATATTGGAGTAATGAATTTGCATAATGGCATATAAATTATGAAAGTAATGAATTTCTATACTTGTGTAAATTTAAGGAAATTTTTAATATTTTGTCCTCGGGTTATTTGTTGTGTATTTTTGTTATGAAGGCATTCCTATAATGAATTATGTGTCTTCAAAATGCAAAGGCATAGCATGTTAATTTTTAGCAATTTAGTAGTTAAGGCAGATAAATTTTATATCTATGATAGAACATATTAGGAAATTATGTCTACATGAATTGGCAGGGAGTTTTCTCGTAGAATTTGGTACATCAAAAATAAAAATTTCTGAGGTAAAAATTGAATTAATTGAAAATAATTCTTAATTTTGAAACATACATAATGCTACTGATTTATGGCAAGAATGTATCAAACATGACTTTTTATAGATATTACACAGACAAATCTCTAAATATTTCTGTATATAATAAGCAGAAACAGAAACAGTGGTTAAAGATATATTTGGAAAAAAGTGCATGGTTGATTTGTTGCAGTACATCAACTTCAAATTATTAATTAACAGCAAATTTGGTGGTAAAAGTGGAAGATCAAAATAGAGGTTTCTTACCTCTCATCCTTTCTTGAAAATGTTTATTCAGAACTGAAATGCATTGCTGACTTCTGATATTGCCAGATAACATGGGAGAGCAGCATCAGTTTGTTCTTTCCAGTGCAGTATAGAATATTATTTTCAGATGTAATCTTTTATCCTCTCTTTTCTAGGTAGACTGTATGTTGTATTTAGGTACAGTTTTTTAGTGGATAGAGATTGGGGCCACTATACTCTCCTACATCCTTCTAGATTCTTAAGGTCATGTCTTTTGTAGAGAGCAAGGTAGTAGCTTGCTCTCATAATAAACAGATAGCTGCACTGGACTGTCCAGAAGATCAACTTTCATAACCAATGATTTTTTTTTTAATGATTTTTTTTTGGGGGGGTGGAGTGGTCTGTTGTATTTGGTTTTTTGTAATTCTTGACCATTGTAATGCTGCACTTAAATGACACATTGTGATGTTCGTACCCTAAAACATCATAACTTTCACATCCCTTCCATTTTTTCCTTCTGATTGTTTTAGTTTTTTTTATTTATGCCTATTCAATCTGAAATGAGCTAAAATGAGAGTACCTTGTTCCAAAGGGAGGACTGTGAAATGTCTGCAGCACGTTTGATCACAGAATTGTAGTATATCTCAAATTTGAAGGAGTCTGTAAGGATCGAGTCTAACTTCCTGCTCCTTGCATTGTCCAGATGCTCAGTGAAATCTGAAAAGTTTGGTGACATGAAAGCTTCTGGGGGAATCTGTCCCAGTGACTGAACACCTCTCAGTGAAGAACCTTTTCATAGCGTCTAACCTGAACGTCCCCTGATGCAGCTTCATGCAATTTTCTTGTGTCAGCTCAAAAATTAAACAATTGTTTCTGCATCAAATTGATTGTATATTTTGTCTTTTTTTATTCCTTCTAGAATATTGTAAACAAATTTATTGGGCAATATACTGTAAGACTGTATATGCCTTGAAGATGTCTCTTTTGGTCTGATCTATCATAGTACATTTTGTTGTCCTTAAATTGAGATCAAAGAACATTTAACTGGAGGTACCAACTGGACTTCAGCTTAAGAGCATACTAAGTTACTTGTAAAACATTTGATAATAGTAACATTATTTACAGCAATTTAAGGGATGGAATGCTTTGAGATTTTTCATATTTTTATTATAATATTTAGTACTCACAGTTTTATTCGTCCTACACATACATTTTGTTATACCTTTATGTCATGGTTTAACCCCAGTCAGCAGCCAAGCCCCACACAGCCTCTCTCACTCCCCCACCAGCAGGATCAGGGAGAGACTCTGCGGGGTAAAAGGCAGAGAACTCATGGGTTGAAATAAAGACAGTTTAATAGGGTACTCAAAAGCCATGCACACAAGCAAAGCTAAATGAGGAATTCTTTCACTGGCTGGTGTTCAGCCATCTCCAGGAGAGCAGAGCCCCATCAGTGGTTACTTGGGAAGATAAACACCATCACCCAACTCCAATCCCAACTCCAATCTCCCTCCCCCCTCATCCCCCGCCTCTTTCTTCCCCCTACTTTATGTACTGAGCATGATGTAGTATGGTCTGGAATATCCCTTTGGTCAGTTGGGGTCAGCTGTCCCGGCTAAATTGCCTTACAGCTTCCCACGCATCCCCAGAAAATGCCTTGACTCTGTGTAATCTATATTAATTATAATATCTATGTTGTCAGTTCTGTTCAGCACAAAACCCAAAACACATCCCCATACCAGCCACTAGGAAGAAAATTAACTCTACCCTAGCCAAAACCAGCACACTATAGTATAATAGTTTTTGCAGAACTTGGAGATGAATAATGAAATAGGCAAAAAAAAGTAATGGACACATAATGCATTTGCAGTCTTTGTTGTCTTTGTTTTTCATCTATAATTTAACACAAAATTTCTTAATTTATTTCAGGTAATTTTAACAGATCTTTTATAGCAGTTTAAGTTCCCATCTGCTATCCTGCGATTTTAATTGCATCTGTACTTTTGAGCTGAAGATATTACCAGTTTGTTGAAAGGATAATACAGTATCCATATCCATTTAGCCCATGCTTCCCTGATGGTACTGAAACTCAATGTGAATCACGGTGTTTGTCTGTCTTGAGAGACTCATTGTTCTGACAGGCTGGTATTGAGGCTAGAAGACTCAGTTCACAGAGGTGGTGAAACAGCTACAGGCAAAAAAGAGAAACAAGTTTGTTACGACTGAACTGCTTGTAATTCTTTGATCAAGATTCTCAATGATACTATGTGCCCTTATAAAAAAGACAGAACAACCTGCAAGCAAAGACTTTCCTCAATGGATAAGTATCAATTCACTTGAAACCATGATTTTCATGTGTAACAAGCAGTAATAATGTGGATATGTTTTGTTTAACAGTTTGTAAAATTTTTGTTCATAGAGTGTTACATCAGTAACAAATTTATTGTTTACTCATAGACCATGGTTATGGTTGGGGATTTCTTCAGCGCTATGATTAGAGGTGACTGAATTAGTAATATGTTTCTCATACAGTTTATGAGACCATGCAATTCTGTGCATTTTGCATACTTAATGTTTGAGCTGAAATCTTGAAGGGCAAGTAATTTGAAAAATTTCAGCACTACTGTAGGAAGTTTTTCTGTATATTCTTGTGTCTGTATCCATTTGCATGGAGAAATGTATAACTACAAAAAATCTGACAATCTTGGAACGCTGCTTCCTATTTCTGGGTGTCTTGATTTAAATATTTATGATTTTGCGTGTGTGGCTTGTATTTTTGGTTTGTTTTTTTTCCCTTGGATATCAGAATTTCTGAATAAGAGGTTGGGAACCAAAAATATTGCTGCTTTTCTTTATTCCCCTGGAGACTGTAGCTTGCCTATACAGTACCTTTAATAGAAACTGCATGTTCTGGGGTAGGGCAGGTAATGACACAGAATTGCTCTGTGGAAATGGTAAATAATGTTGACCAGTTAGTAGCTGGTACTTCCAGTTGTTCTTTTCCTAGTTTGCTTGGTTGATTTCTTGTTTAAACAATGGACTTCAGTGTTTAGTTTTTGCATTTATTATATTACAAACTGTGGGGAACAGCTTGTTAAGTCAGGTTAGAAAGGCAGAGGTTGTCTGGATTCTAGGCTTCTGAAGAAACTGGGTTTTTTTATGTCTGCCTAGTCTCTGTTGAGGATTTGATAGTTGCTGTAACCATGCAGTCAGGAAGATTTGTATGATAATGTCTCCTAAACAGCACGGCTGATGGAGTATGTTGCTGCAGTACTGAAATGTGATAGTACAGCTTTTATTCCTCTTTTTACCTTTCATTTTCATTGGCATAATGCACTGTGAAATCTAATGTGAAACTTGGAAACATACTAGAAAAGGATACTCGGTGCAGAAGGAATAATGCGGTCAGATATGTGAAACTCTTCTGAGGAGGAGAAAAGAAGCAGATTCTTTCCGATGAATTAGTTAAATTAGGCTTTTTACATTTTTCAGCCAGTGCTGGTGGCTGCAGCTGAGCCCTTCAGGCTCTGCTGGCTATGAACAATGGAGTTGCAGATTTATTTTTCCTTTCAATCCCTCTTTAAAAAAATGTTGAACCGATGCCTGGCATTTGTGATAATTTTAGCCCCTCCTACTGTGCCAGTTGAAACCACTCCCTACATAACCAAAACAAATCAAATCATTCCCTGTGATTCTGAGAATATTTTACATTTCAATACCAGCTTTTGTGCACTGAACTACATTTCATACAGTCAGTACATTTGAAAAAAAAGAAAGTAATTTTTAGGAGAGATAAGAATGACTCAAACAGCACCTCATTTTTAGAGCTCAGAAACACAGCAAAATCAATCTGGAAGCACTAGCCTGCTTTAGTTTTAAATACTGAAATATATAATCTCCTAATTGTTCTATTATTGATTTGTTTTCCATTAGAAAATCCAATAGGTAGAACATTTAAATTGTTGTTCAAACTATATCAGATTATATATTTCTGAATTTAAAGCTTATTAATCTCAAATCATATCACAGACTTCAGATCTGGTCTTTGAGTAGCTTGTTGTAGTGTTGAATAAATTTTAGCTCAGGAGTCATTGTACTTATATGTGTTCCGGTTCTGTATTTTTTATTTCAACTGTGCCTTCTGTCATGGCTTGGATGACTTATATTTCCCACTGGTTTGATGAAGATGATTGGTATGGAGGACAACAAAGAGTAAGGATTGCTTAAATTAATATTTTCTCTTTTACTACTTCTTTATTTTTCTTCTTTAGGCTGCTGTTTATTATATCGATAGTATCAAAAGTCCTATTTCTATAGTGGTACTAGGAAAGGATTTTTAGTAGTTTTAATGAGGTCTTGAATCATAGATAAAGCACATTTAAAATGAGGTTTTTGAAAATTGATGTTGCTAGCTGGATAAAAGGTGCTGGAAGTGTGATGGCCACCTACTTGCATTTTTTAGGTTGCATAATTTAACAAGTAGTAATTCTTTAATATGGAATGAGATGGAAAGCAAACATTTAATTTTAGAGTATTAGGAGGGATGGAGTAAAATAAAATAGTTATAAGTAATAATAGAGTAAAAAAAAATATTTGGGAGACATTAAATTCACATAGGGTCATTTCCAAGTTGTATCTTGGATAGCTTTATGTTTTTATTAACATTTTTCTGAGGAAGAGTTGTTACTATAGCAACATTTTCAGGATATCTTGGATTTTTTTTAGCATTTATTAGCTGCATGCCTTGAGCAAGCTTGGTCAACAGCTGCTTTCATAGATTTATGGTGGGAAATGAATATAAGTTACATTTCGTTCACAGTATTAAGCTCTTTTATGGTACTTTATATTTCTGTAATTTCTTTTTCTTGTTTTCGAAGTATCTGGTCAGCTAATGAATTAGAATGAGGGAGATGCTACTGAAAGCAGCTGCTTGCATTGTATTATTGTGTATTACTTGATAATGCCAGTTATATGCTCATAAGTATAAAAAACTGGCAGGTATTTATACTGTTCCACTGTTCTCATTTTACATGTCACTCATGACATAGCTGTTGTCAGGGATTCAGATGTGAGAAATGTCAAGAGGTAAATTTATCTGAAATCAGACCAGTCTTGGCAATTTACCAGCAGAAAAGCAATCTTCTGGTGATTGCTGTAACTCTGGATTGGAAGATGAGAACAAAATTTTATGCAGACTCTTAGATGCTTCATACTGTGATCAGATGTGGTTGTATATATATCTCTGTGTGTTATACCCATTATCTGCAAACTATGATTAAGCAATACTCCATAGATGATGACTTTGTTATCACTGCTAGATGGTTTTGTATTGATTACGTGTGTATTCCAACACTGCTGGTGATGTATTG
This sequence comes from Corvus kubaryi, assembly GCF_017639235.1. Lineage (NCBI taxonomy): Eukaryota > Metazoa > Chordata > Aves > Passeriformes > Corvidae > Corvus > Corvus kubaryi. Next base: position 4,256,455 of record NW_024582083.1, read on the forward strand.
TTAGAAATGTCAGTATTTCTCCATGTTTGGTTTCAAACTTAGTATGGCTCTTTAGATTATCTTGTTAAAGTTGCACAATCAAGGGTATTCTAGTTAAATGTACAAGTAGTGTAGTCAAAACAGTCAAAACCACTACTTTGTAAGACTTACTATCTTATAATTTTTTTAATATTATTACCTTATGCTTTATAAGCAGGGTATATATCTTGGATTAATATATTTGGGTTTTATTTCAAGTGTTTTTTTCTGTAAAATAGTCTCAGGCTGTGATTTCAAGTTTCAAACTTTAGTGAAAAGTCCACAACTTCTTCATTTGTGAAGCCAGAGATCCTGTGGTTAAATCAGTTCTGGTAGTGATTTGGGTCCAAATTTACTGTGGAGGTTTAAAATGGCTGTGAACAGTAGTAGAACACTTGTTCATTTCAAATAATCTTTTAAATCAGAGTATCCTTTTCCTAGTCAGTGTCTGGATAACTGAGTGCGCATTTTGAACCCTTGATAGATTGCCATAGATTAGGAAATGTCATCTGCAAATTCTGGTTGCAAGAGTCTAGCCAAAGCTTCTGGTGTTTTTGAGGAATCTTGTTGAAATTCAAGGCCTTGTCCAAGGCACCCTGTTCCTGACTATGGTTAGTGTTCGGATTATCTGGGAGCTATACATGGCCTGTGTGCCATGAATTGTATACAAAATTAGAAAACACTTTTCCAATTTTTGCAAACTACCTATACTGCTTAGTGGTAAACTAGCAACCAGCCTGGCACTTTAATACGCAGTAGACTACCTTGGTAGAATTCTCCTGGGAAGTATGAAGGGCTCCACATGTGTGGAGAAGTACATATGTAAACCTACATAATTATTCTACGTTGTTCTACATTGTAACTGTCACTACTAATATAGTCGGACTTGGTTCATCTTTTGCCCAGAAGCAGTTGCTTCTGTAGCAGTGTGTATTTTCTCAGACTATTCTGAGACCTGCATTGGTAACTGCACCAAGCCACCTCAAGACTGAAAATTCGTTTGCATTTTGCAGTACTCCAAAGTGGGAAGAACTTTTGTTTGTTTTGTCAAAGTTTTCATACTGTAAGTTGTCTATTGGCTTTTAAGTTGTATATATACCAGAGTATTTCCAATTACCCTTTACTTCATGGGTCTGGAAAATTAATGAGAATTTAATTTCTTATCATGGCTATAATGTGCTTGGTTTTTCCCAGCACTATTGGAAGACTGCCAGTGCTAATAATGTTTGTGTGTTTTTGCATGAGTCTCGGTGCCATTGAGGCAGACAGTGTCAGGCAGAAGTCTGTCTTGCGAACATGCCAAGATTTCTTCGTAGGTTTGAAGACCTTCATGCTTTTAGCAAGATAAAATGATTGTCCATTATCTGGTGCTTCTAACTGGTTCCACTGGACAGGGTGATGAATTTGAAACTCTATGGTTCACGGGTGACATATTCATCTCCAATGCATTTCCCCCCAAAGATGGGTAAATATACCCAATGTCTTTAAGGAGATATAATGTGATATAATGTCTTTATATCACTAAAGATCTTATTAATTATTACATTATCATTGATGTGCTGACAAAAATATTGGTACCTGGGGACAATAGTCTGGATGAGATATAACAGTTTTATATGTCAAACATACAGGAGTGACAGCAAGCTTTCCACATAAGAAAAGATACAAACCTGATGGGAAGATAATGCCAACAGAGTGAACAGAAGCAGAGGACACTAGCACTTTATGCTTATAGCTGTTAAGAAACTACACTTTGTATACACAGAAGCATATTGATTAACATAAGGCTACTGTATATCCACTTCTGTATGCATGCCATATTGCATATGGACTCTTTTGGACAGGTCATACACCACATGGACTACAGACGAAGCACATGAAATACTATATTTTATGACTTAAACATTTTCTTAAAAGACTTTTAAAACTGTGTTCCAAAAGCTGCAGAGAGGACTACCGAACCCTAAATGGGGCCCTGACTGAGGCCTGACACTGCTCGCTGATGAAGATAAGATAAACTGACAGCTCAGGGCTGGGGACATTCACTGAGCACAGGCTTAACACCTCCAAGATGAGGACCACAGCCCCAGGGCTATCAGCTGCCAGGCTCGAACAGACCCTCGCACCAAGGGGTGGAGGGAGGAGAGGCTTTGGGTATCTTGAAAAAGCCTCTGGTCAGAGGTGCAGTGACTGCCCATCCTCCACTGTGCAGAGGAGCCCAGCTGAGGGGTCCTCACTGGGAGGGGGAGAAGCTTATCCACAGCAGGAGGGGTGACATGGCCCATCACAGGGGCTGCCCTCAAAAGGGTCCCCAGACCCTGCACCAGAGCACCAGAGATGATGCAACAGACCCTCAGTGCTGCAAGGGACAGTGTGTCAAGCTGGCCCCTGCAAGGGAGACACGTGGGTGTTCCCACCTGGCCCAAAGCGTATATTAATCCATGGGATTCTGTACTCTTTGGTGTGTGGCAGCGTGTGGCGGCGTGTGGTGTGGCAGCGTGGCATGGCGTGTGGCAGCGTGTGGCGGCTTGGCCACAGCAGCGATGGGGGACCCTCACCACCAGCAGACCGGATGGAGGGGAGCAATGAGACGTCGTTGGGACCCTCAGATGGGCGATTGCTTCCACCTAACCCCTGTCACCTCTCCCTGTTCCCCCACCCCCCACGCACACTTCTTTTTGTATTTCTTTCTCTCTTTCTTTTCTCTTCCCTTCTCTTTGCCTCTTTTACTATTAAATAAAATAATCAATTTTTTGGCAACAACATCTAACCTTGTTTGGTTTTAATCTCATTTCTGGGGATATTTTGAACCTTCTAAGTTCTTTCCAGTTTATGCTCAGAGACATAGCTTGCTTTGCTTTTCTGGGCCTAAACCGGATCGTAACAGCATCTGTTGTTGGTTTTGCTTGATGGTTATACATTTATGGATACTGATAACGTGCAAGCACACATATTGATAATGAAAGTGTTAAGTGAAGGGTTTAAAGAGCTATTATTATTCTACAAGTGTCATTGTAGTGCAATTGGGAGATACAGTGAACAATGAAATACACTGAGTAGCTGGAGCAGAGAAAAAGGAGTTAGATTAATATTAAAATGGTGCCTGTTAAAGAGCTGCAGTTGCCAGGCTACTGACGCTGCAGTTTTCTGTGTGGTGTGACACAATGCTCAGTCTTTTCTCCTGCATCCTGTAGTAACTGTATTATTCTGTGAACATCAAGGTTTAGTTCCTTTATCTGTCAAGTAAAGTGATTTCATTCTACAATCAGAACAATATTTTCCATTTTTGGGACCAGCAATGTATAGGAATGAACATGGAAATTCTAAAATGGTTTGCAAAAACTGATACCTATGCTAAGGTAGGGATTATTAGGCATTTATCTTTAAGTTATTGATATAAATCTAGTCAATTCAGTTGATATTTTTAAATATTTATGATATATCAAATTTCAGTTTTATGTGGTTGGTTGTTGGGGCTTTTTTCTATATTTAGCAACAAGGAAGGGCCTAGAATGTTGCTGCTTCTGCCAACTGAAAAGAAAGGTTTTTGTTGTCCTCCCTCTTTCCTTCATCTCCTTGGAAACTGTGGGCACACACTGCTGGTTTTCCCAATGTGGTATATATTTTTTACATGCACAGGGTTTTTTTCATTGTATACTTAAGAGTCCAATATAATAACTTGTACATCCCTTATTTCAAAATAAAATGCTTTTTTACAAAGTATAAAAGCTCTCCATTGTATAAAAATGCACCATGTGTGAAATCATACGTATTTTCAATTATGCTGCGTTTCCATGTTTTTGTCGTTTTACTCAGGCTGTTCTGATGAATACTTCTTTCTCTTTAATACTCTGCTTACTCTGTTAAGTATGCTTAACAGAAATCTGTAATATTTGAAAAGATCTACAGGAAGCTGCTTTAATGTATGATACCTACGAGAGAGGAAGTCAGTATGCCACACAACTGTCATTTCTTCTTCTAGATACTGTCATACTGAATTTCAAATGTTTCGTCTCATAAAATGGTACATCATTACAAAGAGCAGGAAATAATAGCAAGTTTAAAACAATAAGTGTTAGTAAATAAAATGCAAATTCCTTTCTGTAATAAAGCTCAGAATATTTTATATATGTAGCTTTTTTACATATACTTAAATTGGGAAAATCTAGTCAAAGTTTTAAGAATACTTACTAAGCATGAATTTTTAACTCAGTGAAATAATGATATATTACAGAGCAACATTTGTCATGTAAAATTCAAAAATTTGAACTATTAACAGCATTTTTTATAGAGATTACTGCAGAACCCTACAAGACAAATCTGTTGTTACTCTGAAAGAAAAATCTGTGGAATTCTGTTTTAGCATCTGTAAGAGATCTCAGCTTTACGATTAATTTTACCTGTAATCAAACTGCAAATTAAACAAGACTTAAGTTATATTTTCTTACAGATTAAAACTTCATCAAATCAGGAATTCTTAGCTCCCATATGAGAAAGCAAAAAAGAGTAGCTGCACAAAGTGACAAATCTTTTATTATTATGAAGTAAATACTTGTGTACTAAATAGTACTAGTTCTAGAACTAGTAAATAGTTCTAAATAGTTGTTGACTTTTTATCAATCTTACATTGATGGTTTTCAGGTGGTAAACCCGCAAACTAAACCTACAATAATCTAATATTTTACATCTAATTCTCTTCTACTTCACCATGGCTTTTTTTAACATTCCTTTTCAATTTGCTGACACACCTAGAGTTTTAACCATTGTTTTCCTTGGAATCAAGAACAGAACCCAAAATTTCTAGTTCCAGGTATTCTGTGTTTTCATAAAATAGTTATCTAATCAGCTGGGGGACTTTAATTTCAGAAAAAGTGATTGTTAATGATGCCAGTTATTTTTTCATGGGAACTAGAAGAAGTCTGCTCTGAATGCCCCAAATCCAATTATTTCTCTGCATATGTGATTTATACTTTAATTGTACAGAAGGGACCTCTGGAATTTGTAATTTTACTGAACAGTAAAACAACGCTAACTGGCAAAATTAGAAATTTGGAGGTTATTTTTGCCACTTGATGATGTTGATTCTTTAAATAATTAGATTAATTTCTCTCTGTGGGACTCATATCATTTAGAACATGAGATGGGTTGCAAAGGAGCTGCAAGATGATGCAATTTATGGAAGTGTTCTCTCTAGAATCTCTAATTTGCTGCAGAAGTTGGAAGAATTAATATTATTGACAGACAGAAAGGAAGTCTAATAGCCAAAGCACTTGTCTGCCACAAAGCTGTATCTTGTTTTTCTGTATATTTCTGTTCTGCTATTGCAGTCTCTTTTACCAAAATTTTCAAAGGTTACATGTAAGTATTTCATTTCCTTCAGTCCTTTAGTACTCACTCAGATGTTTAAGCACTTTTACTAGGGTCAGTGATATCTTTGAGATGATCAGTCTCAAACATTCAACTGATCCTGATCTTCTGCTAAAGACACACCCAAAATAAGTTGCTCTCAATTTTTTTTTTTTCACACTTTCCAAAGAGAGAGAAACATGATGTCATGGAATTTTCTGCCTATAATTATTAATTACTGTTTACCTACCAAGCAGATACACCAAGCAGAGGAGAAAAAAAAAATCATTCAACTTTATTTTTATTCCTTGTATATATGCATTAAAACGAAATTTTAATAATATTTAGGCAGCCATTTTTTAGTCATTAGTTACCAGTAGGTTCCTTTGGGTACTGTAGATCACTACTGCAACACCCATATAAATTTTGCTCTGTATGTGCCTTAATACTAACGTTGTCCAGAAAAATATTTCCCCCTCTATACATTTGACATCAAGTAGCTCAAGAGTGATCAACAGCAACATATCTGTGCTCAACTGTTACACAGCCATGCATTGCGTAACCAGCCCTTGTGCTTCATCAACAGTTGCTCCCTCAAAATGCTTGATTGCTTTTGAAGTCTCATTTCTTGTTAATTCCCTTTCCTTTGTGGAGCTTGAAATGGTACCTAACACTTGGTAAATTTAACATAGCTCTCCTTGTTTTTCAGGATTATATTCTTAGCTCTTTGACCTAAAGATGTAATCTTTCATATTCCATGTAATGTTTTTCCACCTAATGCCCCTCAGTTCATTAATCTATCCACAGCATAAATGGACCCTGAGATATTCTGTTACTAAGTAGCATGTTGACATTATCCAGAATGAAATGTGGGCTAGGTAAATAATTGGTCTGGTCCAGCAAAACATTTCTTGCATTTTTATGTTGAAGTCAGTTTTCTCACTCTGAGAACAGCTGGTACTGTGAGACTTGTTTTGGACATAGAAAGCATAGTTTGCTATTCAGTAATGTTGCCCTAAGCTTTGCTTTTGATTCTTTACAGCTCACTTCAACTTTTTTGTTAAATGGTAATTATTAAGAAAATTTAGAAAGCTTCTCCAGAAAGGATGATAATAAAGAGGATAATATGATAAATAGCTGTTCTATGCAAATGGTTTGAAGACCTTGTTACATGTTGGTTTTATTTAAAACTATTAGTATATGGTTTATTTTATGTGGCTGTCAGTGGGAGATGAATGGGAGAGCAGAGAAGGCATTAAACTGTAATAGAGAAAGTACTGAACCAGACCGCAGAAGAAAATGAACATGATGAACAATTTCAGCTAGTACAAATCAAGAAGTATTCAAGTTTTTATGGGCTGCCCACCCCCCCTTTTTCTTCCAAATGTATTCTTGTGAATGGTATTAGGCACCCTTTCTTGTGTGGCACTGAAACCTCTGAACATCCTGCTTGGCTTTATTTCAGATACATTCATTTGTACCTCAGGCGAGTTATATTTTTAAAGTAGACATGTATAAATTATTTATGGGAATAAAAATGTATTATTCTATTCTTTAATATTCTGTCATCCTGTAGTCTCATGAATTTCTGTTTTAAAGGCAAAAATGTCACATGTTAAACAAGTGGGACTTTTAGCTGCTGGATGTCAGCCATGGAACAAGGATATATGTGCTGCTAGTGGGGACAGATTTGCCTACTGTGCTACCCTTGCTGTTTATGTTTATCAGGTAAGATCATTCTTGTTTATCAGACTAGTTACATTTTTATGTTGCTGTTGATCTCACTTTGAACCCTTTCGATAAATGTTTCTGCAATGCTTTTGAAAGTATGGTTGCTGCTGAGAAAATGTCTATGTAAAGCTCAGTATTCCATTCAAGATACCCCTGAAGTTGTATGTGTCCAGAATTATTTTTAGAAGACAGGCTCACAGTGCAGTAAACATTTGAGATGAATGAAGTTCAGTGATAGAAGACTGGGTTCTGAAGGAGAAATGAAACAATTCCACAATTCCATTTAAAGCTGTACTATAAAATAGTCTTTTGCACAGTAGATTAAAATTGTTCAAAGTTGTGGATTCAATGGCCCACCTTTATTTGATTTGGAGCCTGATCTCCTCAGTACTGTGGTCTGCTGAAGTTTGCAGTTGCTGTATATCAACACCTAACTAAAAAATAGAAATGCTGTGACATAGAATTTTCAGATTGAGAAATATGTGAGGAAATATAGGATGCACTTACTATAATTTTAAGAGTTATACCGGTGTAGGATTAAAATAAACAAAATTTACTGTGTCATATTTGGCGTGGTTTTTTAATACATTTTAAACTCTACTAAGTAATTAAAAATAATGACAAGGATTTCAAACTCTCTTTTGTTGTCTTTTTTATGTTCTATCCTGTTTAACCCCTTGGAGATTAGTAAATGGTTGTTACCATGCCTATAAATAAAGCATTTTAGGATTGTTTGAGTACACTTCTCAATGAAATATAATAATTTATAAGTGACAAGAGAATAGAAGTAAAACTAGTTTTTGGATAGTTGGATATTGGACAACCTTTCTGTCGAAGTCAAATGTATGAGAATTTATTTTATTGAGATATGAGGTGCTGGCAATTGGTAATGCACTATAAATTCATCTGTAAGTCTAATACTGTTATATGAAATATTCTCCAACCCAAAGATACTTTAAGTAAGTTTACAAAAAATGTATCTCTAAAATGAATTTTACTATTTGTTTAGCTGGATCACCGATACAATGAATTCAAGCTCCATGCGATTATGTCTGAGCATAAGAAGACAATCACAGCCATATCTTGGTGTCCCCACAACCCTGATGTGTTTGCAAGTGCCAGTGCAGATAGTTTAGTGATCATTTGGAATGTGAATGAACAGAAAGTTGTGGCCAAGCTGGACAATACAAAAGGTATTTTAGACATGGAGAATTATTTGATCCATACAGCTTGATCCATGGGTATGAGAAATACTTGATACAGTGTAAACTCTATAGTTGGTTGGCCAGAGTTTTAACAATTGCCTAACACAATATTCTTGTCAGATTTGTTGCAGTTCATTCTAGAAAATAAAGATAGTGTGTTTGAGTAAATTGCTGTGAACTGTCTTGTATTTGGTAAAGAAAGATGTTATTCTTTTTTTTCTAAAGAAGCTGACCAGTTCAAGAATTAACTTTGCTAGTGTTATCTTGTTGAGCAGGGGAAAAAAAGTCCAACATTATTTTCATCACTGTATAAAACGATAAATAATTAAATTTTAAACTAATAAATTTCAATATAACTTTAGCTAAGTGAAAGTAAATAAAAGGTAGCCTTAACAGATTCAAGTACAAATCATCAGTGAATTTGAACAGCAGCTTTTGTTAAAATACCCTAATGCTTGTCTACCTGAATCTTGCCTCAGGCCTTGAAATTGCTGGAGATTGTATTAAAAGTCTAGAGGGTTAAGTATCCATGTTACAGTCATATTTCCCTGCCCGGTTCTGATTTATTCCATTTAGTCAAAACAAGTGCCTGTATTTTTGTTCTTACAGTCAATCTTGTCAGGTGACCTTGGCTCCTACATTTGCATTCCTGGAAAGCAGATGTAACCCAAGAACAGTCCAAGTCTCAGGATCTAATAAGCCATTTTGGGACTCCCTACTCTGTTCTCTCCAGAGCATTTAGGGATACTTCTGGAAATCTTGTACATCTTGGATGTCATGCAAAAGAAAACTCCACAGTAATTTAATCTATTCTAAAAGAAATATTGTATCAGTTTATGCATGAATATAAATGCTAGTACTTATTTTTCAATACCTTGCTTGTTTAAAAATCTACTTTAGCCAATGACTACACATGGATAAAGTGTTGTTATTACTATTTTAATATTTTTAGAAACTAATTTAAGATAATATGTTTAAACCTTCTATTGGTTTCTCTTTTAGTCCCTTTTACATTGCCATGTAAAAGTATCTAAATACAGTTTTAAGTTTCAGCTTGAGGAATTTATCTTACTGTCGTTTATTCCTTTAGGCACATATTATTAAATTATGAGGATGATGAGGATTGGAGACATTAAGATCAAAATTCTTAAATAGGACTGCCTACAGTTTGATGTTAGGCAACTGAATTAAAACTGTCATGTATCCCGAAAGAAGCTATCAAAAGTTCCCTTTTATTACAGAGCTAGCTTTCAAATTTTGTCTCAGATTTCTGCTTCTGTTATATTTATCTCTAAATTTCTTTGTATTTTGCTAAAATAGGCATTTTGAAATTCTCAGTATTTTACTAGCTTAGTAGCAATTAACTTACAGTAAAACATAGTGGTGAATGAAATTCTGAATGAATGAAAGTATTTTTCACATCTCTTTGCAGGATCAGTTCTCTTTCAAATGTGTGATTGTCTTTGGCACCGATGAAGTATAGATATCATTAAATACAGCCCATCAAAATAGTGTAAAAGTAATTTGGGAAGTAATTTTACTTCCTACCTATGGAAGTCTGTAGTTTACTTTTACACTGTAAGATGTTCATGCAGTTCTCTATATTTCAGTCTAGTAATTTTTGCATAGAACAATTATTTCTACTGTTTTTCAAGACAATTGCTCATAGCAGCTCAAGGAATACTACACTGAATTTCGTATCCTGGTTCTTATAAGGTTTACCTGTATGTTTCAGGAATTCCTGCGTCACTTAGCTGGTGCTGGAATGCAGGTGATGCAGTTGCATTTGTGTCCCACAGAGGTCCGTTGTATATTTGGACTATCTCAGGACCGGACAGTGGGGTAACTGTACATAGAGAAGCACACAGTTTCTTGTCAGATATCAGTCTGTTTAGATGGCATCCAAAGAAAAAAGGAAAGGTGGTATTTGGACATACTGATGGAAGCCTATCTATTTTTCAACCAGGTAAAAACTCATATGGTAAAATATTTATATTTTTATATGTATCTCTTGTTTTTCTGTATGCATGGAATTCTGCACTTTTAAAAATTAGATTCTATAATGTACGTACATATATAAAACTTGTTCTTGATTCATAATAGTCCTACTTCCTACCATATCACAAAAATATGATTTCTTAGATAAAGAGTGTAGGGTATTTCTCCTCCCTTTTGTGACCAAGATAAGACTGCAATTTTTCACTACTACAATATACACATTTTTTTGGAGGGTGATAACAGCCATGATCTTCTACTGAGCTATATTTCCCTGCAAGTTTATTTTTCTGAAAGACTTGAATCTTTTGTTTACTTTCTTACTTTTGCATTTATTGTGGAGTCCTCTGTTTCATATTTTAGAGTCCCCTGCAATTTTATAGGTAGATCCTCGTGTCACACTTAATATTATCTTCATGGTTCTGTTCTGTCAAAGGATAGATGGGAAAATATTTATGTCTTTTTGTCTTAAATCCACCATGCACATTTGTGCATACTTTATAAGTAGTCTAGTTGTCTGCTAAGAAGGTGTCATAAGCTCATTTGAAGGTAAAATTTCATTTGTTTTCATAATTTTCTTCAAAGACAGATGTCTGTATTAGGTTGAATATTTCAATTTTTTTTCCTGACTACTTCTTTTTCCTCGAGTAAAAACTGATTTCCAACTTAGTGAGAAAAACTGTTAAGTAATGTGTTAATTTTACATAAAGTTGTTCTCCAACAGCCATGCAAAATTTATTTTCCTTCAGTTCACTCAACTAAGTTGTCACACAGGATGTCACACAGAATAGATTCCCTTGCTTCTGTAGTGCTGACTGAATTAGCACTGGCATTGGGAAAAGGATATCTATTTTATTACGACATCATCTAAGTATTTATCAGACTGAGGCTTTTCATGAAGTCTGTCTAGAATTATTTGAATATGAAAACAGAAATAATAAAAAAAATATTTAAAATACCAAAATTATGTTCTGCAACTGAAAATATAACACAGGCTGAAAAAATTTAGGCAGTGGCAGTTTTGTATGTACCACAATTCAAGTTGCTGTAAAAAAATTGTTTAAGGAAAATTATCCATTACTGCTGGGGATAAAACTATTTGCATCAACGTGAAATTTAGATTAGATTATCACAGGAATTCTTCCTTTCTCTGTATTTAGGATAGTTTTCCTTATTATTGTAATATTACATATCTTTATTAAAATAATTTTAGAATTTTAAAAAAACCAAACATGCAAGTTATTTCCTGTTCTTAACGTACATAAGAGTCTTCATTTCCAATAGAGAAATAAAATTTGAAAGTTTATTTGAAGCTGGGTGAAAATTTTCTGCATAAATAGCAGACTGTGAAATGTGTTTTTCACTGTTGTTGCCTACTTAGTTTTCTCTCCTATGGCTGTATTTTTGACTATCCATTAATGTATCAGAACATTTAGTGTAAAGAAAATATATGGAAGAATTTAAGATTAGTACCCAGTTTTTAGGGAGATTCAATGCAGTCATATAGAGCCAAATGTTTTGTACTATTTTTCCTTTCATTTGTTATCAAAATAAGCACAGCTTACTTAAAAGACCTATGACTCAGTTGCATGATTCATACTGTTCATGTCTTCTTTTAATGGAAAACAAAATTTAACAATTAGGGTTTTCATGAGGCTTGCTTTTAGACTTTTTTTTGAAACACAGGTAAAACTGAATAGCTCCTAGATACATGCTCTCTCATACTCTCCCACCAGTTGATTGTGCTTTCTTGGGGCTGAAGTGTTTGAGTATGGCTGGTTTCAATCACTCGAGGACTTACTGCTTTTAGTTCTTGTATAGCTAACTGAAAAATGACAATTCAGCTTTGTTGTCAGTTCTTGTTTTTCATTTCGATGTTGACTTGCAGTAAAACAAAAATCTGAGCTGAAATATAAGCAGAGGACATTTAAAAAAGTGAGAATCCTCAAGTTTTTGGCAAATTAAAGTAGTTATCATACTTTTGATGTTATTCCCAATGCTTCAGAAGAGTGAAAAGAAATGGAATGGAGAAACTGGTTTGTGCTGTTAATTGTTGTGCAGTCTTAAATTATTTCTCCCATTTCTGGTACCTGATTTTATAAAGTTGGCCTAGATGTAATGTGTATGAACCAGTACCAGCATTAAAAATTAGTACCAGCTGAATAATGGAAGATGTCAATTTGTTATTTCTAGAAAACAGTATTTTCTTTTTTTTCTAGTATAAGATCACAACTTCAAAAATACATTTATTCTATTATATACTATTTCATTTGGACTGTACACTGTCTTATAAAACTAAGATTCATCTCTGTAAAAATAAAAGTGGGAAATAAATATGATGTTAAAAAAATGTGAGTTTTGATAATATGGATCATCAAGTGAAATACATCATCTTTTTGTAGGTGTCAGAATAGATATTTAGTGGTCTGTTTAATTTAGTGGCTACAGAATCTATAAAGACTTCATGGTTGCACACATAGTTTTGCAGAAGAAAAAATGGTTTTTCAGAAAAACCTTTACTACCACAGTGGTTTCCTGGTTCATACTGCCTTCATTTTGCCTGTATTTGTTGTGGTGTGCAGATTTACTTACACTCAAATGGATTCTATTTTATGCTGTGCTGCAGCCTTTACTCATAGAAATTATTAGAACGATGTATATGATTTACCATACTTTCCTTTCCTATAAAATTATGTTAATAAACCTGACAGCTGTTTCTGTTCTCTGCGGTATTGAACATAAAATCAAATCTGATGGAAAAAGAAATACTCTAAATCAAGTACTGCAAAGGCAGCTTCATTAATTTCACTGGTGCAGACAAGAGAGCAGGCTAGTGAAAATTTCAAGGAGAGAGAAAAAATTATGTTTGTCAATTAACTTGTAATTATTGAAAGGATATACTTGATTTAATTTTTAAATAATCTGTTTTCTCATGCACTTTAAAGGTTCAAAAAATCAGAAACATGTCTTAAGACCAGAATCTCTTGAAGGAACAGATGAAGAGGATCCAGTTACAGCTCTGGAGTGGGACCCTTTGTCAATGGACTACCTTCTTGTTGCTAATTTACATAATGGTATTCGACTAGTTGATTCTGAATCTCTGTCCTGCATCACAACTTTTAGTTTTCCCAGTGCAGCAGCATCTGTTCAGTGTTTAGCCTGGGTTTCTAGTGCACCTGGAATGTTTATAACTGGAGGTAAGGCTTTTATTTCCTGATTTATACAAAGATAATAAATACAGAACTGAATCTTCAAAACTGATACTCCAAGTTTGATTTTTCTGTTTTGTAACATTTTTACAAGTAGACGCATACATGAATTGTACAAAAACAGACCATAATACAAAATCAGAAAATAATAAAACTACACTGAGCAGTTTTTACATGTTTTAAAAATTTTAACTACATAAGTATGTGACTTTCTGCTTTTTTTTATGCTAAATAATATTTTTCTCATGCACACTTTAGCAACAAATATATGAATTCCTTTGCGAATAGGAATAAAAATGCATTTTACTAATTGATGTCACTTCAAAGATTTAGAAAATTAAAAGAGGAAAAGAACCTATTTCCTTCTTTTCTATGTCACAGACATTATGGCTCAGGTTGAATAAATGAATAAGGAAACTAAGACTCGCAGAATGTTTTATAATGAGAGAGGTTCCATAGAATTTACCTATGTTTAAATAGCTAGTTTTAATAATGATTGTTAGTAGTGATATGGCCGTGGTGGTAAATGGAGGATAAATAGGCTGCCATTCATGTTGCACTAGGTGATCTCCAGAGGTGCTCTCCAACCCTAACTATTCTGCGATTCTATGGAGTTGTCAGTACCTGCTTATAAAATTCTTCTTAGGACTTGAAGTTTAATTCATTGTTGTATTTTTGCATAAATCAGTCCTCAAACTCATACCTCTGTGTTCTGTCTTTTTAAACCTCAGATTCTCAGGTTGGTGTGTTACGTGTTTGGAATGTTTCACGTACAACACCTATAGATAATTTTAAATTGAAGCAAACTGGTTTCCATGGCTTGCATGTGCTAAGTTCTCCTCCAAAGAAAAAGTGTAAGTGTAAATTTGATTGCTATTCATTGTACTGGCCGCAGCTTAAGAAAATCTTATTTATGAGTCTTGTTATGTCCAGATCAGTCTCTGTAAGGTTGGTCAGCTCTTTAGTTCTTAATTAAAGTACCTTCTGCTGCTAGTGGACTAAACAAATGCATAAAGGATCAAGCACCTTATAAGGTCCTTCTGTAGTAGGCCAGGCTTCATACAGGAATTCTCAATTTCTTTTGTTTTAAATCTCATAGGAATACAAGCATTTTACTCTTTATAATTTTACTTATTATTGAAATAAGAAATAATATTTTCTTATTGTCTTTTGCTTTGTATTGTTAAGCATGTTCATCAGAGTATCCTACTAAAAATCACCATACATCTTCAACAAGTGAGGCTGTTCCTCCTCCAACTTTAACCCAAAACCAAGCATTTTCTCTTCCTCCTGGTCATACCGTCTGTTGCTTCATGGATGGTGGAGTGGGGCTTTATGACATGGGAGCCAAAAAGTGGGATTTCCTTAGAGATTTGGTATGATTCATCTCTGTCTTTGAAATGAAAGTTTATTTGTCTTATGCACTTTCTTCCGACAGCAAAAAAACTGGAGAATGAAGTCTTTGCAGTACTGTAAAGCAGTTTCTATTGTTAAAAAGAGCCTAAATTTCTAGGAAACAAAATGACAGTTCTGAAGTTTAAAATAATCTTTTATTGCGGATGACTGAATTCTGTTGGAAGTATTCTGACAGGTTTTTTTTAAACCACAGATAAAGATTTAAGGACTTGGGTTTTGTTTGTTTATTTTTTTAACTGAAATTTTAGTTTGATGGCCTGCTCAGAAATTTTCTCTAGAGGGTTTTCTATAACTCAGAATAGAAGTTTGAGTCAAGTCAGAGAGATATATGGTGAAGGCACTCAGTTTAACATTACAAAGACTGAATTATTAAATTTTCTTTGAAGCTAAAATTCAAAAATGGGTTTAACACAGATGACCCTCTTCTTCACCAGGCTTTTGGTGATTGAGGTTCTTGATGATTTTTCTCTTTTCCTTTTTCATTGAAAAAAAAACTCCAAACAAACAACACCCAAATAATTTTCAGCTGTGCTCCCATATGTGTTTGAATAGAGGGTGCTGGTTGGCTTTCTCTTTCCATTTTTATTGGGTTTGGTTCTATAAAGAAACTGAGGCTTAAAATAAATTCTTACGTAATACCTGTGTTTCATATATTTGTAGATTTTAATTCTACAAATGCATGTCATGGAAAACACCCAATTGATACATGAAATCTCTAATGGATTGAAGTTTAAGCTGCAATAGATCATAGACTGTATCTAGGAGCACAGAATATTCAGTGGGGTACTAGACAACTTGTGGAACATGTTCAACATACAGAGCTTTA
Organism: Corvus kubaryi; assembly: GCF_017639235.1. Taxonomy (NCBI): domain Eukaryota; kingdom Metazoa; phylum Chordata; class Aves; order Passeriformes; family Corvidae; genus Corvus; species Corvus kubaryi. Next base: position 4,272,201 of record NW_024582083.1, read on the forward strand.
CTTTTTCAGTCAGGTGCTTTTTACCAAAAGGGAAAAACTATTCCTTTTTTTTTTTTATTAGTTTTTTTTTTCTTAGTTTTTTTAATTAAATTTTTTAGCAACTTAGTTCCAACAGAAAATGCTAACACGTTCCTGGCACTGTGTACCCTGTTGTTTCATGAAGGAATTTTTCTGATTTTCATAATAATCTCTGAAAGAGCATGTTATAGTCCAAGTTATTTTATGCTATTTAATTTTGACCGATAAGGCGAACTCTTAATTGACCTGACAGGTAAATTAAGTACAATGTATTTTAGAGCTTGATCTAGAGTTGGACTTATGAAAAACATCAAATGTAATAAAAATGGATTAAATATTTGTTTCATTTAAGGGACATGTTGAGACCATCTTTGATTGCAAATTCAAACCTGATAACCCTGATCTTCTTGCTACAGCTTCATTTGATGGCACAATAAAAGTTTGGGACATAAATACTTTATCAGCGGTTTATACATCTCCTGGTAATGAGGGGGTTATTTATTCCATTTCTTGGGCTCCAGGTAAGAATATTTTGCTGTATGTCTAAATGTTCTTTGAATTAGCATTGACTGCGGAATTTCTCATAGAAAAGTATTAGTTTTATATAGAAGGGCATCATATAAGGTTTAAATAAAACTTAATTGTCTGTGAAACCAGAAGAATTCAATGCTTCAGACCTTGCTGAAGCTTACCCTTCTGAGTAATGCTCCAAGTATTTCATACTCAGAATGGAGGGAGGGAAATCTCCAGAACATTGCTAACATGTCATTACACAAATGACAAAATGACTTGCTTTGCATGAGAAGCAGTTACTTAAAGGAATTCAGTTTATATTTTGGGCTGAAATAATGGAACATATGTATTTAGTTTTTATTTTTTGTGTAGGAGTCTACTCACTGAAGAACTCTGATTTTACCCTATTAGAATAGGAAGTGTCTTTTCTGCAAAGCGTCTGCTTTTTCTTAGAGAAATCACTGAAGTCAGTAGGAAATTTTGTTTTCAAAACTGTTCTGCAACCCTCTTTGGTGTACCTGAAAAAACACTTCTGACAGTTGTCAATAGTTGACAATAGGTTGACTTCCTTGTTGTGTTTTAGTTCTTTGGACAGCAGATGCATTTCTTTAAAATCTAAGTAATTAATCTCTCTGTTCTCACCTGCACTTTTAAACTCTTAAGAAATAGAATCACACAATCACCAGCTGGAAGAGACCTCAATAATAACTGACAGGAGAAAAATATTGTGACGGGAAGCTTAATGTAGTCTGCATACATGAAATGAATTTGCACTTTTTCATTTCAGAGAGTCTCTTGGACCTTGTTGCTCTTCAGAAATAATTTACCTTGCTATATGGCAATTATGGCAATATGAAATATGGTGCTTATGTTTGGTTATTTAGCTTTGAAATTTAAATTCAATTTGTAGTTGTATCTCACATTGAATGAATGGTTTGTCTACTGGAGGAGGGGTGTGGGGTTGTTGCTTTTTGGTTTTGCTTTTTTTAAAAAAAAAGTAAATTGGAAGCACGTGCTTCAACTTTGTTCCTTACCATCCTGTCCAAAAGCTCCTGTCCCTCCCAGCCAGAACTTTTGCTGCTTCTTTCACCTTACTCCCAGACAGTTCCTATCTGCCTTGTACTTTGTTCCTAATATATAATCTAATGCATGCCACCATTTTTTTGGTCTCAGAAGACCTTTGAAAAAAGTGGTTACTACTTTTTCTTTTTTCTCCCCCATCATTCTCCTACCTGAGTCTATTCCCATTTTATATATTTACCTTGTTAGACTCCTCCTGCATAGATTGTCTTTTCTGCCTCTGAAGCTTGGAATAAAATAACAGTCAAGACTTTCCTATAAATCTGCTATTTATTAAAAGCATAGCTATATTAGGATAGAGTCACTGTGGTGAGGAGAATTTGGTGACTTTTGGATTAGACCTGAACTGAATTTTCGGGTTCTCACTGTGGAGTTTTGTACTCATATTTTCCACCCTGTAGAGTTTGGTTACAGATTCAGGTACGTTCTTGACGGTCTTAGATGCAGTAATGGTGCAAGATTAAGAAAACAAAATACTCTTAGATGTTCTGTCTCATTTTTATGATTTGTCTTATTACATAGGGAACTTTAAAGGAAAATGGTCTAGTTGCTACAATTTAAGCTTGAAACATTGAGATTACCTCTCAGTTTGAGTCATATGCATCATGATCATTAATTTCTTACATGCAAGACTTTCAGCAGGCAGTAAGATACTTTTACAGCAATACAATTTTTATTTGACCATTCCTCAAAGCAGGAATGCAGAAAAACAGGTCAGGCTTTCATTGAAATTGGTGTTTGTGACTTAGTAGCAAATGCTGGCCTTAAACTATGGAAAACTCATGTCTGTGTGCCATTGATGTTTTCTGTTCATTTTACATTTCTTTAATTTAAAGTAGAACCACCGTCAAACAATATTGTGATTATATAATTATTGTAATATTTTACAAACATCTCTCTTTAAAGGAGATCTGAACTGCATAGCAGGTGGAACATCCAGAAATGGCGGCTTTATCTGGGATGTTCGAAAAGGCAAAATTATAACCAGATTCAGTGAGGTAAGATGAGATTACTTCTTTTTTTGTCTATATGAAATGTAAGGTAGTCATTCCCTCTAGTGTCCATAATTAGAGATGGCCAAAGTTCATATGTTTTTAAAAGGTGCTTTAGTATAAAAAACTATAGAATTATGTGTGTACCAGTTTACATGTGTGGCAGAAGTATTTTTACTCCCTCAGACTTGATTTGTGATATGAGAGTGGTGAAGCACCAGATGGACTCCATTATCTTAAAATTGGTCCTGTAGGGATGCATGGCAAAAGCATAGCTGACTCCTTCTTAACTGTGTAAACATATATGGACATACAGACTCAGCTTCAAAAGGAAAACTGTGCTCTGTATTTTCAAACATAAGGGCCAGAAGAAACTTTCAGTCCCTAAAGTCTAGATCAATAAAGGTCCATTTCTCAGCACACTAAGCAGTATGACTCATTTAGCAGCTTGCCTTGGATTAGCTGAAATCTATCCAGGCATTTTTAAGTCCTGATATAATAGCATAATTTTTATTGGCAGAAGGAGCTGTGTAATACTATGCTGTAGTATTTTACACTCTTTTGTGTATTCCTAGTATATAGCTGTGATCGCCAGATTATACAGACATAATTATTTAACTGTAGGATCTGCATCAATGTACAAGGGATGCTCTTTGAGAAGAGAAGTGAAGGAGTGAGGAGAGGTACAAGCAGAAACCTTCAGGAGTTCTGGGATTCTGACACTGGTATTTGCATTTGTGCTACTAAATATCTGATACAGGTCCCACTTAAATCTTCTCATACCACAATTTTTCATGCCCACTAACTTCATTATTCCAACAAGTAACTAACCTTTATTCAGAATCACTGAATGAGTAAGGTTGGAAGGGACCACAGTGGGTCATCTGGTCCAACCTCCCTGCTCAAGCAGGGACATCCTAGAATGCATTGCACAGGATTGTGTCCAGATGGCTCTGGAGTATCTCCAGAGAGGGAGACTCCACAACCTCTCAGAACAATCTGTTCCAGTGCTCGGCCACATACACAATTGAGTTCTTCTTCATGTTCAGTTGGAACTTCCCATGCATCGGTTTCTGCCCATTGCCTCTTATTGCTCAGCACCACTGAGCAGAGCCTGGATCCATCCTCTTGACACCCTCCCTTCAGATACTGACAGACATTGATGATCACTTCTCTGTTGTGAATTCTCAAGACTGAATAGGCCCAGCTCTCTCAGCCTTTTCTTGTAAGAGAAATAATTTTTATTGTCTCCCATTGGACACTCTCCAGGAGCTCCATGTCTCTCTTGTACTGGGGAGCCCAGAACTGGACACAGCAGTCCAGGTGAGGCCTCACCAGGGCTGAGTAGAGGGGCAGGATGACATTCCTTGACCTGCTGGAATGCTCTTCCTAATGTACCCCAGGACACAGTCGGCTTTCTTGGTCACAAGGGCATTGCTGGCTCATGGACAGCTTGGTGTCCACCAGGACCCCCAGGTCCTTCTCCACAGAGCTGCTTCCCTGCAGGTTGTCCCCAGCCTGTGCTGGTGCCTGAGGTTATTCCTCCCCAGGACCCTGCATTTGCCTTTGTTGAATTTCAGCTGGTTCCTCTCTGCTCATCTCTCCAACCTGCCAAGGTGCCTCTGAAGGGCTGCAGAGCCCTCTGGGGTATTGGGCACTCCTCCCAGCTTTGTGTCATCACTGAACTTGCTGAGGAGGCATCTGCCCCTTCATCAAGTCATTGATGAACAAACTAAACAATTCTGGGCCCAGTGTTGAACCTTGGGGGCCACCACTAGTGGCAGACATCCAACTAGATCCTGTGCCACTGATTGCAACCCTCTGGGATCTGCTGTTCAGCCAGTTCTCAACCTACCTCACTGTCCACTCATCTGGTCCACACTTCCAGTGTGCAAAGATCTCTTGCCCCCTTTACCCAATTTCTTGCTCATCAGGATGCATTGCTCTTGAGCCTGGAGGAAGTGATCTGGGAATATCACTGGTTCTCTTGGACCCTTCTTCCCTGCAAGGCATGTTCCCATGGAACTGTTCAAAGAAAATCCCTGAAGAGACTAAAGGTAGCTCTGCTGAAGTCTGTGATTGTATCTTACCTGCTGCCCTGCTTCCACCTTGCCTGATACTGAACTCCACAGTCTCATGGTCACTACAGCCAAGGTTGCCCCCAGCCTTCACATCCCTCACAAGGCTTTCCCTGTTTGTTAGTATGAGGTTCAAGCAGCACAAGATCCTTGTGGGATCTTCCACTACCTGTGACAGGAAGATGTCATTAACACTTTCCAGGAATCTCTTGGACTGTTTGTGCTTCTCTGTGTTGCTTCTCCAGCAGATGTCAGAGTAATTAAAGTGCCCCACAAGAAGCAGTGCCTGTGACTTTGGAGCTGCTTCTACCTGTCTATAGAAGGCTTCATCCACTTCTTTTTCCCTATCAGGCAGCCTATAGCAAACACCCACAACAGTGTCTACTATCCAAAACATAAGCTTTTGACTTGCCCATCATCCACCCCAAGACAGAGCTTGATACATCCTAAGTGTTGCCTCACAGAGGGGGCAATTCCACCAATGTCACTTCCTGATCTGTCTTTTTGAAACAGTGTGTAGCCTTTCGTGGCAGCATTCCAGTCATTCGAGCTATCCCGCTGTGTCTCTGTATTCACAGTGCGGTCAAAGGCCTGTGACTGCACATAGATCTCTAGTTCATCCTGTTTGCTCCCCATACTGTGTGTGCTGGGGTACAGGCACTTTATAGAAGTATTTGACTGTGTCCACATCCCAGTGGAGGTGCAAAGGGATGTCCCATAGTCCTGTCTAGTGATTATGTCTTTGGCTGCTTGTGCTTGCTCCAGGTATTGCCTCTTAAGCCTCCTTAAGCTACTAGAGTGGTTTCTGTTGTTCTCTCCTTCCCTACACCTTCTCTCTGGCAAGCCTGGCCCTGGCCTCTTTCCAATCTAGTTTAAAGGTCTCTCAGTGAGCCCTATGAACTCATGAACTAAGGTCCTTTTTCTCCTTTGAGACAGGTGGACCCCATTTGTTGCCAGCAGGCTTGGTGTTGTATAAACTGACCCATGATCAAAACCCCCAAAACTGTGCTGGTAACACCAGTATCAAATCCGGATGTTCATCTGCATGATCTTCCTGTTTCTTGCCCCATCATTCCCTGCAACTGGCAGGACAGAAGACAACACAACTTGTACTTCACATCACTTTACCAGTCGTCCCAAGGCCCAAAGGTCCCTCTTGATTGTCCATAGTGTTCTTTATTTAAGCTTCAGGTTTATATAGTTAGAGATTGCTCATTCTTCAGCTTGACCCAGTTTTATCTCTTGGATCCTGAAGGTTACAGCAGTTTTACAACTGTCCCAGTTTGAGATAAATTCGGAGGAATGTCTGAAATGAACGTCCTCTGATAGAAAGTAGGTTACAGCCACCCTCCCCCACCAGAAGATTCTTCAGAAAGAATTTTCCTCAGAGGAAAGTGAAAAAAAGTTATTTATTTAACAAGCAAAAGAGCATGCAGGCATGGAAAAAAGAATAATGCTAAATAATAAAACCTCTTGCTATGGAGAGAACCTGGTTTCAGAGTCCTTTGTGGGAGGGGCTCTCTCCTCTCCAGAGCTGGGGTTCAGCATGGGCCCCTCTGGGCTGGTGTGTAGAGCCTCCTGGATGATGTTCTGGCGTTGCTGAACAGTCCAGAAGAGAAGAAGAAGCCAAAGTCCCAGGGCTCCGTACTTTAGCTAACAAACAAGAAACTAGCTAAAGGGCAAAAGGAATGTAACCCTTCCCTGCTGCAGAAGTGGAGCAGCCAGGCAGGAGAAGCCAGCGAGCTTATCTGTGTTTTGAACACAAACCGCCGAAAGAATTCCAGCAGCTCTCTCCCCTCTCCCATAGTAGTTTTAAAGGCACAGAACTCCTGTCTGGCATAGGGCAGATGATAGGGAATACAGTATCATACAGTCACCCCAGGACAACTACCTATCTCCATATTCCCGATATTTTGGACTTGGATTCTCAAACATCCAATTGTATTGGGTACTCATTATAATGTGGTTTTGTACAGTATACTGTACTGGGAGAAAAGGTCTGCAGCCCATAGGGGAATAAAGTAAAAAAGATGAGTCAATAGATGAGAGAAAAAGGGGTGAATTATTTCTTATTGATAGGTATTTTGCATTTTTTGAAGCATGGAAAGAATGGAATCTTCTGCATTGCCTGGAGTCATAAAGATTCCAAAAGAATAGCAACCTGCAGCAGTGATGGATTTTGGTGAGTGTTATTGGAAGAAAAAAAAATTGCTAAATGCACTTCTCAAGTCCATAAATTTTGACAGTACTCTCAGTAATTAATTATAAAACTTTTCTTACTGGACAAAACTTGAATTATATTAGTCTTCTGTACTTGTTAGGGTATGTTTTTCATGATTTTAAGGAAAAAAAAAAAAGGAATGTTTTCAAAGGAATAGTGTCTAAGACACTCTAATAGTAAAACTAAGTACTGATTTTTATTTGGACCAGAATATCTTCCTATGTTTCTTATCTGTAGAGGACACTTTTCAAAAGCCATCCAATTTGCTTGTCTTAATTTTTAATTTTTTTTTTTTAGTTTTTTAGTTTTTTGTTTCAAGGACTAAAAAGTACTATTTTAGAATGAAGTAATTACAAGTGTACTATCACAGGAGTATAATAACTCATTTCTAAAAACACATGAATATCTATTGAGACCAATTTTGCATATATTGTGTTTCAGTACATTTTAAAAATCCTTCTTCATTAGTTTCCTCTGCTACCTGTGTCATTCCAGCTCAAACATAATGAGCAGAAATTTTAGAAAACAATCAGCTTCTTTTTTTTTTTTAATTCCTAAAGATCTATTTGTACCTTAAAGCCATGACTAAAACTTTGATTTTGGGCTATGGGGATCCTTTCACAATAGAGGTACTATGGTGAATATCTTTAAAGCCACTCTGAAGAAACATAGAAAATGAAGTAGAGTTAGATGTTGTACAATCAACATCCAGTTAGATGTTGTAATTGAGGGGCTGATATTATTTGTGGCTATTTCTCCTATTCTTTGTGTATATCTTTTTGCTATCTGGCTTATTTGCACAGAATAAAACTTAATTTTGGATAGCCTACTCAGAGTGTATTTTTGCTTATAATAATACATTGTAATTGGTTTCAGTATTATTCGAACCATTGATGGCAATGTTCTTCACAAGTACAAACACCCAGCTGCAGTGTTTGGCTGTGACTGGAGTCAAAACAACAAGTAAGTAAAAATTAACCCAAAGAATTGACAATATTTACTATTTAAATTGATTACCAGCAAAGTAACACAAAGTTATCTAGAATGTGATATTCACTGTGATAGTGAAACACTGAAGTTATCTGTTCCACAGTAGGATACGCCTATAGCAGCTCTCTATTCCCAGTAGTATATTTCATTGACCACCATGAACTTCCTTAATTTTCAAAGGAGGATCATTTAATATTGATGAGAGAAAAAAAATTATCTAGCTGAATATATAATGGGTAGGAGAAAAAAACAGACATTCAAAACCAGGAACGAGGGTTTTAGACTGGTGTCCTTGGAATGGCTGCTAAGGTGAAGATGTAGCAGACAAGTAAATACATTATGATTATATGTAAATTTTGTAGATAATTCCTAAAAATGACATGAGAACTTTGTGTCAAAAAAAAAAGTTATATAGTAATTCAGTCTATTAATAGTTGTGTATTGGGTGCATGGTCATACTGCAGTGCAAATACTATTCCCCATTGCAACTAATGGATCTTTATCAGGTTTTTTTTCTGATTTAGTTTATTTAATTGGATTATCAATAGCTACATCTTGAAGAGATGAAGGAGAAGCAAAAATATGCTATTTTTTAAAAACATAGTTGAAAATTGCACTTTTTTTTTTTTTTTTTAATTTAAAAAGACATTGGCCATCTCTGTGATTTTGCTGTTTTTATTTTGCAGAGATATGATAGCTACTGGTTGCGAGGATAAAAACGTTCGTGTTTACTACTTGGCAACCAGCTCTGATCAACCACTGAAAGTTTTTACTGGGCATACTGCAAAGGTGTTTCATGTACGGTGGTCTCCTCTCAGAGAAGGAATCCTCTGCAGTGGCTCTGATGACGGGTTAGTATTTCTGAACAATTAGAAAACTTAAACCTCAAGCAGGAGTATTGGAGAAACTTAAGATCTTTACTTGTAATGGTGTTGTGAATACTTAATCTAAATCTCTGCCTTGTTCAGATTCAGGCTTTAGCTTTATTCTTAGCTTTATGTAGTATTTGGGCAGCAGGATCATTATCTAAAATTGTCACAACTGCTGTAGTTGGGCAAGTTTCCAAATGCTTTCCCAAGAGTAGGGTCAATGCCTGATACTATTACTGCAACGAATAACACAAGAAGGATACCACATGTTTACATTACGTCTAAAGAAACAGGTGCAAGACCTGCTCTTATTTGATATTTTTCAAAAGTATGCTTAAGTAGGATCTGCAGAGAATTTTAATGAGTATTAGATACTTCTGTTTTGTTGGTTTGATGACATTACTTTTGAGGGAGAGCACATAAGTCCATGTGAGCAGGAGGAAGCATTTTTCTGTGATTCAAAGCCACTTCCCTGCAGAGTATAGAAGATATTTTTGTAAAGGATATTTTGTAAAGTTTGGAGTATTGGCTTCTATTGCTTTCCACATTAGCATTCATTAGAGGTTTATGCTTGAAGCAAAATCTATTAGTTCATGGTGTAGTGATTCATGACAGGAAGCAACCTGATAGCAAACTTCTTGTCAATAAAATACATTGAATGGGACTTGCCCTAGGATTGAACACTGAGGAGCATTCTGGCGACTGGTCACCAGCTAGATTTAGCCCCTTTCACTGCAATCTTTGAGCCCTGATGTGAAGCAAATAAATATTCTGATAAATTTGAAGCTTAAAATATTGCTGAAGTAGAGAGATAATTATATTTCAATAGGTGATCTGATGGAGATTGATCTCTTATCATGTTTCAGTACTGTTCGGATATGGGATTATACACAAGATGCTTGTATAAATGTTCTTAGTGGACATACAGCTCCAGTACGGGGACTTATGTGGAATCCTGAAATTCCTTACCTTCTAATATCTGGCAGCTGGGACTATACAATTCGAGTCTGGGATACAAGAGATGGAACATGTTTGGACACAGTTTATGATCATGGTGCAGATGTATATGGTAATATTTTTTAAATTTTGTTTTATTTCTGTATTGAAATGATTCCAATAAAAATTCTGTTTTAAAATTTATACAGTAATTTAATCAAACAGGTTATTAGATAAACTTACTTGACTACATTTTTAAATATCCTTTCTACTAGGATTAACATGTCATCCTAGTCGTCCATTTACTATGGCATCCTGCTCTCGTGATTCCACTGTGAGACTCTGGTCATTGACGCCTCTTATAAACCCTCTACAAATAAATATCATAACCGACAGATGTTGGGATGATATTATCGGCAATCCAGGTAAGCAAATTGTATAAACCATTGTTTTCATTTTCTTTATGTTACTGCTCTTATTCCTTTGGTTGTTTTTTATTTTAATTTCATGTATAACTCTTTGTGTGTGTTAGATCGCGCCGTGGAGCCTGGCACTCCTCCTTTGCTATGTGGTAAAGTTTCCAGGGATATGAAACAAGAATTGGAAAAATTGTCAGGAAATCCTCGGGGAAAAAAACTACGGTGGTTTTCAGAATATTTTTCAGTAAGTATTCTGCAAACTTAAGGATGTTGTCAGTGTGCATTGCTTTCTCTTCTGAAGTCAATCTCCAAAACTGAGATTTCTTTCTTCTCCACCATTTTTTTTCTCTTTTTTGAAGGGATCTTAGAAAATAGGCAGAAATCAGTTCTATTTCTTATAGAACTTAAGGTCTATAGGTCTGCATATAAAAATGTCCGTGATTGAATTGTCTGTCACTTGTGAAAAACAAATCTCACTAATTTAACTTTGCAAAAAACAAACCAATTTTTTGCAAAGTTAAATTAGTGAAATAATATCATTTTCTATAGGAAAGGTTAATTTGACAGCAATTTGCTATTGAAGAAAATGAAAATATGTGTTTAATCAAAGTGCATTAGAGCTTTTTAATTTTTAATTAATCAAAAGAACACCTTCATTACTGATAAGATTTGAACTGCCCAAGTGTCTGTGCCCAAATTGCTCTTTATGTTCTAGGAACCGTAGATCCGGATCTGGCATACCTCAGTATCCATCTATTGCCTTTTCTCCATTGCACAGTAATATTTTCTATAAATTGCTGCAGCCTCTCAGTGCAAATGAGTTAAAAATATGGGTTCCTGTGAGTGCTTACCTGCATAGGAGCTGCACTTGAGGTAGAACAAGGACAAAATCACCTGGAACTACAGGTTCTACTACTACTGGAGCTCATGTCAAACACTGTTGTAATTTAAGTCAAAACACTGATCTAAAAAGACCTAGTTCATTCAAAGCATTTATTTTGAGTTCTGGCTAAATTTAAGTATATGACTTAGAAATGCTGAAACAATCTTTCTTGATTTCAAACTTAGACATTTTCTCTTTTGTTAAAAATATATTTATGGAATTCCTTATCTTACAGAAGTTATAAATTTTGATTTCCCATGTTGATTTGAGAGTAAAACTGTTATAAGAATATTAGAATTTTCCAAGAACAAAAGCTTTTTTGATCAGGTATGCTCAGTGCTTTTTGAGTCCAGAAAATGAGGTATTGTGCTAAACTATGAGGAGTCTAATAAGAGTTTTAATGGACAAAAAAAAGAGAGAGTAGTCTTTTTTTTTTTGGGGGGGGGGGGGGGGGGAGGCCGGAGGGGGCAAGGGGAGGGGGTGGGCATGGGGTGGGGAGAGATTTCCCTAGTAGGATTTTATGCTTTTTACCAGCTCAGAAATAATTTGACTTCTAAACTTGTGAACCTGTTTTTCTTAGAGAAGCTTCTTTAGGTCAAAGGTTTAATGATTTTTTAAAGCTTTTAAATACTCACTCTCTTCTAGACCTCATTCAATGTTAAACTGTTGTCCTGTTTCTACAGAAGGATTGATTCAAAGGCTAGACCAATAGAAATGCTTGAAATTTATTTTAAAAAATTATTACAGTTCTACTATATGTGTCTGTTTTAAGATTTAATATTAAGATACTAAACCAGCTTGTGGCAGTCAAGCCTTGAAGCTCTTTTCTACCTGGCCCATGTCTTTGCTTTACAGAAAGTGGGAAACAAGTGCTGGGTCAGCTCCTGCATGCCAGCAACTGACTGTTGGTTTGTGCCAGCAGTAGACACAAGATAGCTTGTATTTCTTTGAAAGCAAAAGGGAAAACTCTAATGGCAAGCCCTCAGCTATGTCTAACCATAACCTAATAGGTTCATGGATCTTACTGTATCTTTACTGCCTGCAAGAAGACTGAAGAACTTGTAGTATCTTGAACTAATTCATGTTTTCATAATAAAAGTTCTAATATTGAAATGATCTGAAACTGTATTTCTTGGAGTTGACTGACAAATGTTTTCTAATGTCTTTGTAAGTTCAAGTTTCTCTCTTGAACATTACTGTAATAAAACTCTTCTTCTCTAACAATTTTAGCCTCCAGGAGGCAGCAAAAATTTATGGGATTTGGTTGCTGTAATAAAAGGACAGGATGACAGTTTGCTTCCACAAAACTACTGCAAAGGAATTATGCATATGAAACACCTCATTAGATTTAGAATGGTAAGTGAAGCACAAACAATATGTGAAAATGGTTGTTAGTCCATGTAGTATTTCACTATTTAAAAATAACATTCAATGCTTTACAAAAGGTTGCAATTTCAAGTCCAAAGAAATTTGTGCAATACTAGTTCTTCACTGCAATACTACTCCGTTACAATAGTATGTAGCTGTCTGTGTGATTTCATGCATACTCAGTGTTAAAATGCTAGGTTACAGTTATTAACTAGAAAAGCATTTTTCAAAACAATTAAAAGAAATTGCAAAGCAATCATCACTACCGTTTCAGCTATGAAACAAGTTTGTCTTGCCTGTTATATACACTGTACTTTTATGTTTGGTAAATTCAGATTATTTGATTGTATAAACATGAAGTGTGTAGCTATGTTCAGATGTACAGATGGGAATTCATGTCTGAAAATGAAGGAAAGTCAGCAGAAATATGTTCTGCAGGTCTCTGGAAGAAGGAATGGGTAAGCAAGAACCTGTCATTTATATGAATATGCAGGTTAAGAGTGACTTGGATGAGAATAGGAAATTTAAGTACTAGGCCATAAATTTATTAGTAGCTGCATTTATGAATATGCAACCAGATACACAGTTTGTGTAGAATATGCAGATTCATCATTCTGCCAGGAAGTTCTTAGGAATACTAAAGTATCCCATACTTTAATGACTGGACTGTAAATAGAGGAAAGATTATCTGCTGGTATGGATCAAGGGAGTGCTCTTGCCAGCCCCCGGGCTAATACTTGCCAGGTATCACATGTTGTTTACTGTTACATGCCATTTTGCAAAATCACAGGTTCTTTAGGCGTGTCCTACATTCCTTATGACTCTCAAGTGATTAAAGATGATTAGTATTGTTAACTGTAATAATAGCAGCTGTTCTGCTAATCCTATGGAGTTCTGTTTGTGTGTCCATGTGTCAAAAACAACAGTTTTCTCAGCCAGTTAGCCTGAGAAGACATTAAATCTTGACTTGTGCAGTGCAAGAAGTCTGTTTATCCCTGCAACATGATTTCATGCATTTATAACCCCATTGATCTAGAGTAACTACAGTAAGTGCTGGTCATTCTGTGGACCTAGATGAAGTGTTCACATTAATTAAAAGCATTTCCCCCCCTTCTTACTGACTCAGAGTCTTGTTTGAGACCTTTAAGAGAAAGTAGGGGGTAGGGTAATGCTGATTGCTTGTTAAGGACTGCTAATACTCTCTTTTCCTTAGGAAACTGAATAATGGCACTGCAGCACCTAGACATTTCAGGATGAAGTAAGGATGTAGAGCAACTGTCTTTTTTCTGTTTTTAGGAAACAGAGAGGATGCATTGGAGCCTTCAGCAGGAAAATGTAAAAAATATAGAAGTGCTGAAGAAAAAAATTAATGTAGTTTGTTTAAAAAAACCCCAGATCCTTGTGAGCTGCCATTGGTCTACATGGCAGTTTACTTTGGTGAAGAATGTTCAAAATTCATTCTCCATCTTCAATATATGGTACTGCAAAGTCATGAATAGCCAAATGCCACCATTGTGCATTGATGATAGAATCCAACTGAGAATTCTTGAAAAGCTCCCTTTGCTTATTTTTTCTGTTAAGTATAATTCTGTTGCAGCTTGTTCCTCAAACTCTGACAGATGAAGAAATTTAGTCTTATCTCCCCAACTAATATAAAAATTGCAGTAGTTGGGAATGTAAGTAATTTCTTGGCCATATGGTTAATGGGACATGACAGATCAGACCACAGAGCCTATTGTCTACCAGTTAAGCCTACTGTCTTTGTTATTTCTTTATGTGGACGTCATTGTAATAGTAATATATACAATTTCCAGCTCTGTATGGCTTATGTTCATAAATATTTCTTTTTCAGTTTCAAAATATCAAGATTTTTATGAGGCACATCTGGGTGAATTACTATTATATATGAGAATTTAAAAAAAAACCAACCCTAAGCTAATAAAGGAAGAGAATCAAGGAAAATGTATGTGTGCAAAAAACCACAAACACAGTTACTTTAACATCATAAATATAGTTCACTGTAATCTCATTGAAATCTCTTTCAATTAGCCTTTTCTCTAAAGAATTTTTTTCTTAAATTATAATCTTTATATTCCACTGTAATATCTGGCAATAGTCCATTCTTAGGAAAACTTGTTTTCATCACAGAAAACTTCTTAATCTTTTTTTTTTTTTTTTCCTCAGTCCAAGGCCCAAGAACTGACAACAGTAAAGATGTCTAAGTTTGGAGGTGGTATTGGTGCACCAAGCAAAGAAGAAAGACTCAAAGAAGCTGCAGAAATACATTTAAGATTAGGACAAATTCAGCGATATTGTGAGCTAATGGTAGAACTTGGAGAGGTAAAATATCAGAACACTATTGAAGAATAATAAAATATGAAGGTTTCTGAAAACCTTCATATTTGCATATTTGCAGCTACCCTAGCAAAGATGGGGAGGCAATAAATGGGTCACTAGTCCCCAAATCAGTAATCTTGTTCCAATTATTTTTAACATATGCAGTCTAAAGCATAGCTCATTCCTTATTTAACTTTTGAGAAATCTATTTTTAATGGAAGAAAAATTACACTAGTTCAAAATACGGCTGTTTCTCAAATTAAAATTATCGTGTTAAATGCATTGCTTCTTTCTTCTAGTGGGACAAAGCTCTCTCAGTTGCACCTGGTGTATCAATGAAATATTGGAGGAAGTTAATGCAAAGGTAAGTTAATAAAAATATTATGGCACATTGTAGCTTCAGTCCATAAAAGGACATAGACAAGTGGGAAGGACGGATAGTAATATCAGTTATAGTTTTCTTTTGTTACAGCATGCTAGTGATGTTACTTTTTGTTCAGTAAGCTTTGGGATGGAGCTGGGGAGGATTTCAACAATAACTTTGTGTACAAGAAGCAAAGGTTGAACATAAACTGCAACTTCATAAACTCTTTAGTGCAGTATTCACGTTTTGCAAGTCTGGAAAGGCAGATGGTTTTCAGTGAACTTTAAACAGCTTCATCTAACACCTAAACCATATAGATAAGTTTGGTGATTGTTCATTTATGTAGATATTTCTTGTTTATTTATTCATTTGTTTAATTAGGAGAGCTGATCAGTTAATTCAGGAAGAAAATGATGATGTCATCCCATACTGTATAGCTATTGGCGATGTGAAGAAACTGGTTTCTTTCTTTACTTCAAGAGGTCAGCTTAAAGAGGCTCTACTTGTTGCACAGGTATTACTACATATATATCAGTGTGGGAGATGTATTTAGCTCTTAGCTTGTAACTCAGAATATGACATAATTTAAAAGGCTAGCTCTTTTCACTTTAGCAAAATAGCTGAATAATGATGCCCAAGTCTTTACTTCTATGTGGTATTGACCAATTTTTATGCAGAAATCATAAGGAGGTAACTCATGTTTACAGATTTTAAGCCTTATTCTTCTAAACTGCAAATGATCATTATGAAAACTGATGTGTTCAGTTTCAATTGAAATGCAACCTGATTTTCAACAGTCAGTCCCCTTAACATCAAAGTCATGTAGGATTTCATTTCTCTTGAATTTCTGCTGAGAAATCATCTGTCTGTATGTTTTAGCTAAATAGCTGAATAAGGTACAGAATGTAACTTTGACACAGATTTAACAAGCTATAATGTTTGAACTTTAAAGCAAGTTAAAGCTTCAGAAAGATCTTAATTTTTCATGTAAGAGAGGTATTGCAGAGAGATATTACAATTCATAGAATAATCTTTGTCTCAAAGGTTTAATAAGATAATAATAAGCAACAAAATACCAGGAATTACTTTCCCTTTTAACTGAGCCCTGAGGTTTAATGGTGTTATCCTAGCTACATCTTAAAACATGTGAAAGAATTTCCAAAATTCATAGAATCAATTAGGTTGGAAAATACCCCCGAGATCATTGAGTCCAACCCTTGACCAAACACTGCCTTGTCAACTGATTTCATTTTAACCCACAGTGACCTCTTTGTATTTAATGTTAGAAATAAATTATTACCAGATACGAAGGAAAGTTCACCTTAAGCCACTATATGCCAAACCTTCCCAGATTTTCTGGTATACCTGCTGAGAAGTATGGAAGTCTATGGACTTCATCCTTCCCTCAGAGCTGTTTGCTCATTGGGGTGTAAAAATCAAGGTTGTAGCCTTCACCATCCATTATATACAAATGCTGAAAAATCCTGCACAAATGCGTAGGAAGGAAGAAGTATTTGCTTCGGTAGAATTCTTGTATGTCTGGATAAAACTAGGCTAAGATTTAGCTATGAATGAGTTCATTAGTTTAAACATTCAAACAGTTTCTTTGTTATAACTGGGCTTTAGAAAGATTTTTATAAATCTTAGATTATTTTTGTTGTTACTGAAAAATTTCATTTCATCTTCAGTTTGAATTGTGCATTAATTTATCTATATTTTATTCACTTCCAGGCAGCTTGTGAAGGAAATATACAGATGTTACCACTCTCCACAACAAGCAGAACTTCAAATTCTGGTGGAAACAATACAGATGATTATAATGAGTAAGTTGTTCTAGTTTATATGTAAAACCTCATCTTAGTGCAGAGTGTAAAGTCATTAAGGGAGATAAAGCAAAATGGTTTAATTTGGCATCAGCAATTTAGAGTTCAACAAAATATTGCATCTTCTAGTACTTAGTTAATAGAGTTACTAACTACTTGTTGCTACATTAATTTCCCTATTCTGTCTCCTGGCACAAAATGGATTTTTCATATGTATGTATTATAATTATAAATGTCCTTTTCACTTGCTTGATATTTAAGATGCATTCCTGTGCACTTAAATATATAGCATATTACCTTAGAACCTTTGGTAAGTAGAGTAAGTTTTAGCATTAACAAGTATCTGTGATCCCCTATTATTACACATAATCTCTTCCTGAAGCTTTGCTGTTTGTCATCAATGAAGGTTCTGATAATGTTAAATAAAAATCAAACTGAGAGAGTAGGTTTAGATTGGATATTAGGAAAAAATTCTTTACTGTGAGAGTGGTGAGGCACTGGCACAGGTTGCCCAGAGAAGCTGAGGATGCTCCAAACCTGGAAGTGTGCAAGGCCAGGTTAGATGGGGCTCTGTGCAACCTGGTCTGGGGGAAGGTGTCCCTGCCCATGGCAGGGGGCTTGGAACAGAATGACCTTTAAGGTACCTTCCAACACAAGCCATTTTGTGATTCTATGACTCTCATTGTCCATGCCCATAAAAAAAACCCCAAATATGCAGCTCTCCTTGTCTAGAACAGCGCTCCAAAACCTGAATTACATTATCCAGTTATAGGTGTAGTAAAAAAAGGAGTTTAGAGGCTGTGTAGTTACTTCATTTACATGAGCAGTTTTTGAGGAATTAGAGAAATAATGGTTCAGAGTTTACAGGTACAGATTGGATATCCAAATATTTAATTTTTCTTCTGTCAGTCTGAAGAGACATTTCTGTACTGATGTAGACTTTGGGAAACTGACCCACCTCAGTATGTACCAACAAAAGTAGTGGATGAAGCTCAAACAGATTGCATTTTTCAAGCTAGTAGTGCCATTATCTGTGAGTCAAATATAGCAACTTTTAGGGTACAGAAGCAAGTGTGGTGAATTTCACATAAATTAAGACCCAAGGCAAGACTCCAACATTAAAGTGACCTTGCAGAATTAATTTTTTGTTCTTGCAGTCTCCTGCAGAGGGTCAGTAAAGAACTGGCAGATTGGTATTTCCAGGATGGCCGTGCAGTGCTTGCAGCATGTTGTCATCTGGCTGTTGAAAATATAGAGGTAATTTTTTTTAATTTAACAATGAAAAAGCCAACATTGACTTTCTTTTTACATCTTCACATGTGTTTTAAAATTTATGTGTCACATTCTAAAATGGTATTTGGTATTTGATTTGTTTATATTTATGCAGTTAGATCCTTATAGTATTAAATTTAGTAGCAAAACTCCCTTGATTCTATTAAATTCAAGGTTTCTTTCATGTACAGAAGGTAGCATGATCTTGAATTGTATTTACAGTATCTTGTTATATTAGATAATATACTTAAGTACCTTAGATGTATACATCTAAGTGTTACTGTTTATGGTGACTCAAAATACCCATTCAGAACTGGAAGTTATTTTGCTAAAGAAGATGCAATTTCTGCCTTAAAGAATTTACAGTCTAAATGAAGAAGTAAATAGGAAAAAAACCCCCAACCCTCAGTACAAAAATAGAACTGACATGTAGGAAACATTTCATTACATTTTTTAATTTGTTTGTAGCTTTACAAATTGTTTCTTTTCCTCAGTCTCTCTGGATTTTGTTGCTGACTTAACAAGTTTTTCCTCCTCTATCCCCCAAATAAGTATAATTCCATCTCAATTAGCTGTTCTGAGAGAAATTGAGAATCAGTTAATGCCTGTATTTCTAAATAGGCATATTTCAAGTTGTTGTGTAGTTCTTAGGGTCTGACATTCTGCTATGCCTATCAGTAACTCTGGTGGCTGAGAGAGAGTAAGAACAGGACAATCCTTCTCATTTTCTTGGCGTTCTGAGTCTCATTTCATTGAAAGAGAGGGGAAATACACACTCTGAATTCTAGTGTCCTTAAGATTAGATGGAATTCCTATCATGCATTTTAGGCATTGTATTTATGTGATCTCTTCAGTTGAATAAAGGAAGATTCTGCTAAAGGAAGTCTATTTAGTTATTTAAAAAATTACTAACACGTGGTACACAATTATTTACTCATTCAAGAGACCCCAAGTATATATAATTGAGTTTAATTATTGCATATTTTGTCCTTCTGTAAAAAGTCTCATAAGTGAATGTGATATGCTTAACATGGTGAATGCCCCAAAATGCTTATGTCCCTTAATGATATTTTTTCATTGAGCAAGCTTGCGATGGCAAATCTGATTCGTGGAAATGAACTGGAGTTGGCAATCAGTGTGGGTACTGTCTTAGGAGAAAGTGCAGCACAAGCAACACATTATGCCCTAGAACTACTAGCAAGAAAATATATGGCAGTAATGACATGGTAAGAATTTCTTAACCCAAAGATTTATTTTTTTCTCCCTGATAAAACAATCAAGATGTGTCATTGTGAAACTTTTGTAGAGATCCAACTACCATGGGTAGGGAGAATAAAAATTGCTTCTTGAACAAGGATTGCTGTATTAGACCTTTGAAGTACAGGGCATGCAAATGTTCTGCTTTAATCTCAAAATACATTCCGTATGCATTGTAAATAAGAGAGGAGTCATTGTCAGAGTATGAAACCCACTGAAAAAAATCCTAGCTACTTGGGCAATAGGTAGCATATGAAGTCCTAGTTTATATTGAGTAACAAGAACTGCTTCAGAAAAAGTAAGGCTGGAATTGAGTTAAAATGTCAAAAGGAACAGTAGCCCAAGTAGGATATGTGAAGTGATTTTTAAGTACTTGGTTGAAAAATATAAAACTAAGAGTCTGAGGAATTATCTTCTATTGGTATTAGGAACACAAGACTGCTGAAAAGATTTAAGGATGAAACAGGATTACTATTTAATTCTGCAGAAGTAATTTCTCTCTTGCATATAGGGGAAGCTTTCTGTCATAAATTTTCTTTTCCTCATTATAGTGATTTTGCTTTGAAGAATACAACTTCTTGTTTTTTATCTAACAATGAAAAAGCAGAAAACCTTCCTAAGGTATACTTGGCAGCTGTATAACTGTTTCATAATTAACATTTCATAGAAAACGTGCACTTAAACAGTTAAGGATCAGATTTTCTTCTACAGTTAATATTTGCTGATGTATTTAGAGGTAGCCTGAGAGAAACATAGTGGAACTCCTCTCTACAGAACATTTAGCTTGCTGTAGACAATGAAGCATTGTAGAAAATGCGAAGATAAGAAACTGGTGACTTTCATTTTGCCATGGTTTAGCATGTCTGCTTTCCACCAGTCTTAATAGGGTCATTTTGGTAACTCCATCGGTGGGTTTTAAAGTGTCTGAAGCTCCTTCTTTGATCTCCCTGCATTCATTGTAGAGGGTGATTTTTATGTAGCCTCCAATAGGAAGCACTGGATGTGGATTTAAGAAAAATAGTGTATATTTTTTTCAGTTCCTTAAGAAAAGCTTGCTGTGATCTGAGGGCTGTAATAAGTGCTTGTGATAGTATGGCATTTATGTTTAGGTACACAAAGCTTCTGTAAACTTATGGCATGTGTATGCTGAAGTCTACATGGGTATAGATGAGAAAATGTTAAAGCGGCGTAGCACATATTGCCCAGGTACACATCTGAATTTGTCAGTGGGTTTCACATGCTGTACTTAACACCCTGCAATCCTGGATTCTGATTGCCAGCCATTACAGCATATTTTTTCTATTCTGTAGGAAAAGATCAGAGATTCATCGATCTCTTTGTTTTGTAATAAAGAGATTCTCACACAGCATAATCCCCTTGGTTCACTGCATTCGTAAGATCATGTATGGGGAAGCTGGAGTTCAAGGGTCTCTGATAGTTGAAGGGCTCCCTTTTTATTTTACTGGTTGTTATGCTTAGGGATATCCATCAGTTGGAAACATTTCGCTGTAGTGAAGCACTTAATTGTAGACACCAAAAGGAATACGAGAAGGATAGATTAATATACCCTGATAGATTAATACAGAAATCAGTTACTGGTGGAATGTTTCTTGGGTTTTGGTTGGCTGTCTTTAGAAGTGCTCTAAAATATAAAATCAAGCCAAAAAATAAGTCAAAACTAAACATTCATGCACTTTCCTAAATCTACAGCCTTGAGGAAATGTGTGAGTGTTTAAGGACACATTTTTATTTGCATTTAACACCTAAACACTGTCAAAAGCAGCTTTCCACTATTCAAAAGGCTAGTCAAATGACATACTGAATTCTGCATATGCAAACTCAGACACCTCATTTTGATCT
The DNA here is from genome assembly GCF_017639235.1 of Corvus kubaryi. Lineage (NCBI taxonomy): Eukaryota > Metazoa > Chordata > Aves > Passeriformes > Corvidae > Corvus > Corvus kubaryi. The sequence continues at coordinate 4,293,481 of NW_024582083.1, forward strand.
TTATATGCAACAGTGTTTTCAGTTTGATTCTTAAAAATCGTTCCAGGTAGCACAATTTGTACGCCATTTTATGAGGGCTTCTTTGAATTACGTTTTTTTCAAATGAATGTTGGATTTCAGTTTTATGACAAGACAATTTCTAATCACTTAAAAAAATGTTTAAATTGTTTATGAAGATTAATACATATGAGTAAGTGATCTTGAAAATAGCTTAAGAACTTGTGAAATATCCTAGATTCTGAAAGAGTGCTTCTGTAACTTGGAAAAGTGGCTGTTATACAGTAATAGTATCACAGATTTTCTAAAGACCTTTTGGCATTAGTTTCTTTAGGTTGTCAAAAGGCATAAAATAGAAAGCTGTTTTTTTGTTGTTGTTGAAGCCAGTTGCCCTGACCCTTAGATTTGCTGTTGTAGTTTAATTATTTGCTATCAGATATTTTCTCTGTAAAGTAATATACAATTTTGTTCAATACTGTTTCAATGTCTTCCTTTTAGCTTCCCATCACTTGGATACAGGTATTTTGCTTTTTTTAGAGAAAGTTTAAGCTTATTTTCTCCCTTAATAAAGTCACATGCTTTTCAAATCTAAGTTTCCTAATTTTTAATTGTGATTAGTACTTGAAGGTGGGATAGAAAGCAGTTGCAAGTACTGGATAATAGCTTACTTGAACATTTTTAAGCTAAGAACCACATTCTGAAAATCCAGAGGAAATCAGTAGGATTTTTTGCCTTACACAGGGGCAAGTCAGTCTTGAGGTTCACAGGAGACATGACATCTGCATGAATAGAAGAGTCACAGAATAAACAGTTCTTAAAACTTAAATAGAACAATTTCCAAATAATTTCCTAATATTACACATGTTCTCTTCAGCTGTTTGTTGCATGAAGGATAGGGTAACAAATGGTAAAAAGTTTAGGAAAATGTCAGAAATGTCAGTTTGCTAAAACAGTTTTCCTTTGAGAAGGATGAAAATAGGTATTGCATTCTTTTCTCATATAATCTATTTCAATATCACATGAGCACTAAGTCGTTCTGGATGACTGAGAGATGTCCTATGTTGATGTCATGAAGCTTTAGAAGCCTGGAATTTTGAGGATGGTTTCATGACACAGAACCACATTATCATCTTTTCCTCTCTCAAATTTCATGGTTCCTACACTCCTTTCCCATCCCTGCCCACATATTCTTCCAATTCACTTTGAAATGGTTCTGATGCTTAAGAATTTCACAGCTGTTTAATTCAACCAAATAAAGCAACAGAAAATTAACAAATTACTTTCCCAAAAAGATGAAAAATTCGTTGCCTTATTTGTTGAACAAAAATGGTCTTAGAGACTGAGCTTGCTTCTGCACTTCTCTGGAAATAGTATTTTTTCAGTAACTCTTCTTTATAAAAGGAATGTAAAAGAGAAAATAGTTTCCTTCTATTATAAACCATCAAGAATAACTACATGTCATCTTTTGTTTGTGCAGGGATTTAGCAGTTGATCTTCTTATGATGATTCCTGATAATAAACTGCAGTTAGTAAAACTATGTGCTTTTTATCCTGGATGCATAGCAGAAATAAATGACCTGCATGAAAAGGTACAATGAAAAAGGATTTACCTGAATGGTAATAAGGTTTTGTATTGGTTTATTTACTAACTTCAAAAAGCATTAGGCCAAATAATGGATGAATTTTTCTCTACAATCTTATATGTAACATATCCTTTTTGACTCTATTAGTCTTTGTTGACTTTATTTTCAGTATTGTACAATAAATTTAGTTCTTTATTTCTATCCTTTGTGTACTCTTTCCCTGACACGTTACTTTCTGAAGTAGCTTATGATCTTCAGAATTACCTGTCAGTATGATTTATAACCTACTAGATGTGCAGCCTAATCATGTTTTGGCAGATCAACTTTCTGTACAAGTCTAAATTGTTTTATATCTTATGCCTGTAATGTCCTTAAATGCCCCCTTTCCTCTTCAGCAGCAGAAGGGTCTGCTTTGATAACTCCCTTAGGGTGCAACTCAGACTGCATACTTACTAAACAGTAGTAAAAACTTCACAAAAACATTAGCAATAAAAACTGGTACTGCTTAAATTAAAGTTACAGAACCTTTTCCTCCAGTGCTGTTCTCTGGTCTAGATGGCTTTCTTAATGCACATTTTATGCAGGTATGTCTTTCAATGACTCCTTCAGAGAGAGTTTTTTCTTATTGTTATGTGCAAACATCAGTATTTCTCTGCATCTTAGAGAAGTGTTTGAACATTTCAGTAACTTTCTGGCAAAATGTTTGTTTTCCAGTGTAACCTTCCTGATGTGGAAGAATGTATGCGACTGGCAGAGACAATTCATGCAGATGGGGATATATTTGAAACAATAAAATACTATCTGTTAAGCACAGAACCTGAAAAGGCTCTCCCTATTGGCATTCAATATGTGAAAGGTAGGTATTTGGATGAACAATTTTAAAGCAGAAGTCATTTGTATAACTTGCCTCATGAGATATTTTTCTTTTTATTTTTCAACAGAACAACTTTGTGGCTCAGATTGGACTTTAGATTCAGTCTTTCTGTATCTTGATCTTCTAAGTTACATGCCGACTGAACAGTTAATGTTGCCTAAGTGTAGTGAGTGAGTATATTTTCCTGACTTAGAAAAGTGGAACTTTCCTTAAAGGAATCTTTTGGAATGAATTTACAAGTGCACATTGTCAGTATCATTTGTTTTTGTTACCAGAAAAGAGACACAAAAAAAAATTCAGCAACATGCTTGTTCCCAGTCTGGAAAATAGAAGGTGGAACTTTCCCAAATTTTGAAGGTTTAGCAAGAAAAAAAAAGATATTTTACTGCATTTACAATGTGTGCATCAATGTTGGTTTTATGTGAAGAGCTTCACTTTGATCGGCTCTGGCTTCAGTTCCCTGAAGTGGTATCACAAATCATGTGGACTTTTATGTCAAAGTCTTAAGGAAAGTTGGGCAGCCACTCTCAGAATTAAGTCTAAAATAGTTGGATAGCTCTGGTTCACCTTTATGATGGATGGTTGAACCTAGATGCCTACACAAGTATATATGTGAGGAACAAAAAGGAGAAAAAAGTTGTGGAAACTTGGTAAACTGAAATTCACCTAATATCTGGGGCAATTTTATTTACATTTAGAGGTCTATCACATTAAAATGTCTGAGTGATGCTGTTTTTATAACTTTACATGATTGTGCTTAAAAATTGTGTTGTACATGCCATTTAAGATTTAATGATGGAGATCAATATGAAGCAGATGGAGTCTGTTCTAACAGTTCCATGACACAGAAAGTAAGCATAATCAGCAAACATATACTCTTCACAAAAGGTGGATGGATAAATTAGGTTTTAAAATTATAATGTGAATATGAGTTTGTTTAATGTTTTTGCAAATGCTTTTTGTTTTTCATGATTGATACTTGTTCATTTCTAGATTTCGGAATGAGTTGCTGATTTTGTGTGGCTACGTTGGTGCTTTACTTGCTATCAGAAGACAGTACAATAGCATTGTACCTGCACTGTATGAGTACACAAGGTAATACAGTGTTTTCATTAACACTGAGTAATTTCAGTCTTTATTATGGCATATACCATACACTGACCCCACTTCTTCACAACCCCTCACAAAACAGCTGAGTTCCCAGTTCTGTTATAAAGTTGTAAAGGTATATCTATGCCTGCATGTACAAGCTTCTTTACTTTCTTTATGCATTATACATGTATGAGTTTCTGAGGTAACTCAACAAGTTGTGAAACCAGGGTGTCAGTCAAACTCTTAGTTCTGTAAGAAAAACTATTTTTAGAAGTAGCTGAGTATTCAGCATCACTGCCAGGTGTGACTGTATGTTGCCAGTAACACTTTAATTTGTATCTACCTGTAGAACATTTGCCAAGACTTCCTCAGTACCGAAAAGGAGTAGCTTTGAGTTTGGAGCCCATGACTGGGCACTAGCTTGATTCTCACCAAGAAACCCACTTTGACCTCCTGTTATTCAGTGACCTGATATTTCTAGACATTAATGACTAATAAGCTAATATTCCCAGACACCAATGACTCCCAGCCCACTTGATGTGATCTGGCCTGGTGCTGCCTGCTTTGTCCAGCTCAACCCCAACCAGCCACCTGACTAGACTTGACCTGACTAGGCCCACCAGACTAAACTTGACTGACTTCAATCAGCTCAGCTTGACCCAATTTACCTGACCTAACCTGACCTCAACCACTTCCCGTGACCCAACTTTCTCCACTTGGCTTGACCCAGCCCAATGAAGCTTGGCCCAATTCACTTGGCCCTACACAACCTGACGCACTTCATTTCTTTTGGTACACTCAATTTCATCTGACCCCACTTGAACTTGAACCAACCAACTTGGACTAGGAAGGAGAAAGATTAAGATCAATAATCTTTATATGGTAAATAAAATAGGCTTACATAGAATACTTTAGTGTTCCTTAGAGAATAACCACAATTGTTTAGTCTTCCTGTTTGGTTTGGTAATGATATCCAGCTGACTAACTTCCACTTCTTCACATTTTGGGGCTGTCAATTCCTCTTTCTGTCCCCTAACTTGCTGGATAGCAAGGCCATTTCCAGTATGTCCCTGATTTTATAGTGCAAGCTATGCTGGCATTATTCTAACTGTTATTGCTCCACTAACTGCTCTAACCAACCGCTGTAGCTTTGCTTATCATCTCAGTTTATTTATCTCTTCATCGAGAATAAATGTTATGTTTATGTCATTCAGTCCTTTCACACCTTACTAGAATTGCAAGCTTTCCAACGCCTGCTGATATTTTATCAGAATTACCAAGGGTAATTCAACAACTTAACATGTCTTTCTTCTTAGCTATCCTCATGTCTGAAACTTGGTAAGAGGATTGGGAAAAGGAGCATTTGTTTGTTGTTGGTTTGGTTTTTTTCTTTTCTGAACCTAAAGAAATAACAAGATGAAATACAAGCTTTTACAGAAAGGCTATTCTGATATGGATATTAATAGACTAGTAACAAGCAGTTTTTTAGTTTCCAGCCCATCTTAAACTGCACACTTACCTGCTTAAGGTGGACAACTTACATGCTTAAGCAGAACATTTTTAAGGTATCCCAACACAAATGAAAGATGGCTGAATTAGGTCAGGTAATAACTGCCCCTTATATTATATTTTGATAAATAAAAAATGCATCCACTGCAAGGGCTTTGAAACTGTTTTCTCTAAGTGAAAAAAGGCTGTCCCAAAGCATGTGTTGAATCATGTTTCTCTAACTGCATTTTTACCATATGTAGTATATATAGGCAAAATGGATCCTTAATTTTAGTAAAGTTGACAATATTAAGAAATAAAAACACATACGGTCTTAAAATATAGAATTGCCTCAAATTAAAAAAAAATAGAACAAATTAAATAAGATGTAAATAGGGATAATGAAAATAAAATTTAAATCAAAATCTATACTTTTATATCTAGTATGAATATTACTAAGGTTTAATATAGTTCATATTGTGAAGGATCAATTTATTTCCATAGTTATTCCATATCCAATCAGAAATAGTTTTACTTTACTACTGTCTATCATGTTTTGCTTCTAAGAAAACAGTCATTATTGGGATTAATTTGGACTTTAATTACTTGCATTCCTTTTCAGTCAGCTTTTAAAAAGACGGGAAGTATCTGTACCTTTGAAAATCGAACAGCTTTCTGAGGAATTAGATGCATGGAGAGCTTGCACACAATCAAACAAGTAGGTGGAAAAACATAAAATTACCATGAGTGAGAGTAGTAGTATTTAACTGTTTAGTTGTACCTTTATTCCCTATGTAAAGTCTGAAGGTCACTGCTTTGAGGGTCTTACTTTCTAACACAAATTAAGAAGCAAAATTGAAAACCAAATTTCTTTTATATTGCTAGGCCTACGGATGAGTTGCCATGCACCCCACCGTCTGAATCGCAGAGAGCACTGTACTCAGTACTCGTATCGCGAATTCAGGAGGAGCCTCTGAAGGGGATGGTTGGGCCAGACTGTGTCACTGGATCAAATCTTCCTAGTCATTCAGATGTTCATATCTCTTGTTTGACAGGGCTAAAGATCCAGGTATGGTTTCAGAGAGCTGAAGTGTTCTTTCTTCCTGATAGCATTGACTACTTGTGAGGTTGCCATAAATCAAAGGTCCCTCCCATCATTTGCCTGGAAAAATGTTTACCCTGTTATCACAGGAGTAGAGTTAAAGGTGACAGGCGGTGACATCTATAAGATTCTATATAAGAAAGGCTATATAAAGAATTGCCCAATCAAGTAGTTGTCATTTCCCAAATCCAAAACCTTTTAATTTCCATGTGAAAGATTTCCTTTGCTAAATGTTGTGTCTAAAGTGCATGTATCTTATTGGCTACTCCCTCACCACAGCTTGAATAAAAGCTAGGAAATTATTTGTCTTCAACCACATACTAACATTTTTCTGGTTTTGGCTTTTATCACTATGGAAATGCATACTGCAAAACTTGGAATTCATGACTAATTAAATCCAGCTGTTAGAAGACTAAATATTCAAATATATTTATTCATCACTCGCATAGAGTTTAAAGATTAAAATGCATTAGTCCTTATAATACCTCTTTAGCATATGTTGTTATTTTAATAAAGAGAAAATTGAAAGATCCTGAAAACACTACTCCTGACTCCAGACAATGCCTGAATTTACTTTCCTAAGTGATGCCAAGTCTGTTTCCTCTGTCCAGTGTAAGATGTCAGCCCAAAGAGTAACAGTGTAGTTTAGAGTCTAAGAGGGATGGATAGTTTTGTGACAAAAATTGGAGATTACAAAATGCTAGTGGGATTTTCGAGGTAAACAAAATTCTCAACTGTTCACCATCAGTGTAAAAAAACTTGTTCTCAACACTTCCACATTAGATCAGTGGTCTCTGTCTATGGCTGTACTCTCAACATTTGCTAACAGCCATGTAAAGCTGCCACTGTTATAATCCATTCAACAAGAATACCAAATATGGTGTCACCAGCTTGTCATCTACAGGATACTTATTTCTGGATTAGCATACGTTAGGAGTCATGGCTTTAAACATGCAGATCAGCTCAAAAGTCAAAATTAATTAATACTAAAGTAGAGCAGCCTACTTGTATGGGTTTACAAGTTTTATGTAGCAAGTTTGAGAGCATAACTCTTTCAGAAAGCACTGAAATGGAACTGCAGCTTTGAGAGCAGATTTTGTCAAATTAATAAATTAGCAAATAACTCTTTTTCTATCAGATGAATGAGTATTTTGTCCTTTTCATAGTGAATATTTCAAATTATTCTGTAGACTCCCTGTAGACCGTTTTCAAACAATTCATGGAGGCATTATATCAGGGGGTTTTTTGTGGATAGGAAAAAGCATAGATCAGCAGAGACAATGATGAAATACGGACATTATTCAGAAGAAAAATGCTTGTTACCTCAGTTTCTAATTCAGGCTAAATTTAACTCTGGAATAATTGACAAGCATATATAAAATAACAATAAAATACATCAAACTAAATATTTAAATATTTTGAAATGCTGTGTTGACAGATTTGGGAACATAAGTGCCCTCAATTCATAATGTGTAGCTGTTACCAGAGTTTTAAGTCAGGGGGTAAAATTTTTGCATGAACTTAGATGATAGGTCTGAACATGGTTTTTATGTTCTCCTCAGATGAAATGTGCTTTCTGTTGTGGTGGCCTTTATACAATACATGTGTAATTTCTTTTTCTTTCCCTTCCCGAACATTTTTGCTTTACAGGGTCCTGTGTTCTTTCTCGAAGATGGAAAATCTGCTATTTCACTGAATGATGCTTTGATGTGGGCCAAAGTGAATCCTTTTTCACCATTAGGAACAGGAATACGACTTAACCCATTTTGATGAGGTGTTTCCTCTGTACTTTATCGTGCTTAAAATAACACTCTGGGGGTTAATGCTGATTTAACCTTGATTGTCAAAGGACAGAAAGGTCGTAGTTGATTCCTCCTGAAGGTCAATTACTTGAACTTTGAAAATTGTAAAATGAGAACAAAAGGATTTCTATACAAATGTTTGTTGAGAATCCAAAGAAAAAAGTTATTTGATAATCCAAAGAAAAAGTCCTAATTTCATATATAGCCATGTCATTTTTTTAATAAGAATATTGTCATCAGACAATTATTTTTGTCACCTCTGTGTGAATAGATGCTTTGTAAAGTAAGCAACTATCTACACATTACCAAAATATTGATAACAAACTGTGAAACCCATAAACACACTTCCAAATATATAATATAATAATAGAATTACTTTATTGATAGCAACTATAACCTGTTTTTAGAATGACTGAAATATTGTGGCTGTTTCACACTGTCCCCCTTTTTAATTTGAACTAATTTTACACACAGAGTTCTACAGCAAAAGTAAAATTTAAAGAGTAGATGTTTTTTTCATCCACTTGCTATTGTGCTTTAACAGCAGTAGAAATAGAAGCTCACTTATGTTTTGTTTAGATTATCTATTTATTATCTATTTATTTAAATTATCTAGATTACAAAATTATATTTTCTAATAGGATCATCTTTGGCAACATTCCCCCTTATACTTTCACTGGAGGCTAAAACTCTTTATAAACTTTTTTTTTTTTTTTTTAAAAGGCTTTGTAAGGAACAAATAGAAAATTTATTGAAATTATTTAACTATGCTATGTACATTTAAAATGCTTGTTTTCTTTTTACATTTTGTATTAGTTATAAACATGCATATAGTATGACAGACCAGCAGTAAATACTTGTGCATATATATTTTTATTTACTAAATCTACGCTCAAATGGAAAAATTGTATGGCAATAGAATACTAAAAATATTTAAACTTTAAAGCTGTGTATAGTACAGAATTTAATTATTAGGCAAATATTATACTTATTATTCTTATTAATAATTCTTAGAATTGCTCACCTGTGGAAAAGATGCCTTGGTTACAGTACTCTTTATTAGCTTAATTGATGGCACATAAGCAGAAATCTGCTTTACCTGTTCTTACATTTTTTGCTGCTGCTTTAAAATAAATTTTAAAATTTATTTAAATTCCTGATAGTTACATGAAATGAGGCTGCAATTAAAAATTGGCAGAATTATTTCTATAGCAACTGTTATAAAACTGGAATTAGTATCAGGTATCTATTTAGCAGATCTTATCAAACAATCCTCAATATAGAGGTAAGCTATGCCCTCATTTAACTATAGAAATAACAATGCCACCATGCTGGAAAGGTGGGATGGAGATTAGAAATTAAAAATCCCGGTTGTTGTTTTTTTCCTCCCTCTTCAAAATGGTAAAATTTCATTCTGGCAACGTTCTGGAGTATTATTGCAGGGTTTCTAGTGTAAGAATATATTGGGCAGAGGGAATGCTCAGCTGTTTTGCAACCTAAAACCCCCATTTTTGTACGTACGTGGGTGCTGGAACCTAATGTTTTACTTTCTGCAGATATTCTTTGAAAATGTTTTTCCTTTGTTTACTCCATGGAGCTTGCAGAAGAAGAATTCAGTTTCAGAAGTTAAAATTCATAGTTTTTGATCAGTCAGTGTCTGATCTTGCTTTTGTCAAATGAAAGACCATCTGTCTTTTAGCAGAGAAATCTTACAACCTGGTATATAAAATTGTTGATGCAGAGGTGGAGAGCAAAGGTAAGAACTGAACATGCACCCCCATGACTGATGATTGGGATCTAAAGCATTGACTCAACTGCCATTCTACTATATTTAAAATCTTTTGTTGTAGTGTAAGGATTTTTACTAATATTTCACAGTTAAAATATCTTACAATATGTAGTATAACTGCATCAATGTGTTGCACATAAATTGTGTCTTAACATGAAATCTTGGGCAAATGTACTCCCTCTTTAAATTATAGAGTGAGGTTTAAGAATTCTTTCATTACAAAAATACAAAAACAAAGTCAAAGGTGTTTTTTATATTGGGGATCCATCAGATAAAAATCATTGTGAATAACATGAGGTTGCATTTTCTTTAAAGTTTTGTACAGTGGTGAGTGAGGGGAATATGCAGAAAAGGTTGTCATTGTATCTGCTGTTACAGCTGTGGTTACAACTGTCAACGGGTTCAAAAATTATTTTCAAAAATAATTTCAGATTGTTTGCTAATATGTAGCTTCATTGTCTAGTACAGCAAGTCAAATACAGATATCTCCCCCTTAATATTAAAGAATACTTTGTCTTCAAAAGACTGTTTGACTCCTCTGTAAAAGTCCTATTTCCATTTGAATGAAGAAACATATCAAGCTACACAGCTAGTGCTTTCCAGTTAAATTATTAAATTAAATCCAGTTAAAAGCTTTCCAGCTTTCACTATTAAATCTCAGTTAAGTTTAACATCACTTTATCCCTGCGAAACCAAATCAATTTTTCTGTGGAAATAATCTGTCCAACAGTATTGATATGTTTATAAGCTTCAGAGACAGCTTCACTGGCAGCTGCAGTCTGAGATAGGAGATCTGGCACTTTAAATCCATGTTGCTGGACTGTAATGATGCCCTGTTTGTTCCACCCTGCGCAGGGCTCCCGCCAGGCTGGGCCAGTGATGCTGTGCTGCCTGTGGCCGGAGCCGAGTGGCCCCGCAGCCCCAGGAGAAACACAAGGAGAACCTTGTATTCCACGTGCTTTCTCAGCCCTGTACCTCCTGTGGGTCTTTGGAACACTTTCAGCAAGCCTACAGGATTCCACTGCTGGATTTCTTTCCAGAACTGACATATTACACTACTTTTTTTTTTTTTTTCTGAAAATGCCTTAGAAGACTTTTTAACAGGTATAAAAATTCATTTAATAAGAGCTTTATTGTAACAGTCTTTAAAATTGCTCTGATCTGGGTCAATGTTTGCTTCAGATCCTGTTCCTAATATTTTAATATATTACTTAACATTTATTTCATACTAAGAATTCAACCCACCAGAGCCACATTGGAATAGGGCCCTCACAACATGAGAACAGTAACGAACCTGTTTCCTTTCATTTCTGGCTAAAAAAGGGATCATTTTTGGAAGGGATTTTACCAAGCACTAGCACCAGGTATTTCATTGCTCTGTGTTTTGGTATGTGGCAGTAGCGTGCTCTGACCTGCCAGAGACCTGTTCCAGTATGTAGTCCTGCCAGGCCAGCCACATCCATTCCCTATTTTGTTTGTCCCTGTTACATAGTAACAGAAGCAATGCCCCATCCAACTTGGCTCAGCTTGCCAAAATTAACTCAATTTTCACATAATTATCTGTTAGGAAAAGACGGGAGTTTATTTTGAAGAGTGCCTCTTGCCTGAGATCAAAGTAATGGTATTACCACAACCCAGTTTTTTCTGACTAGTCTCCTATTCTGTATAATTACAGAAAAAATAGTACCAAATACCTGTAAACCACAAAGACGGTCTTGTTTGCTCTTTGGATGGTGGCAGGAATCAGGGGGAACAGTGGAAATAGATATTGCAAATGCCACAAGAGCATGAACACACCTATTTGCAATGAGATGGGTTGGACTCTGATGTGACTCTCAGCAAAACTTTTAACATTATCTAGTTGTGTTCCGAACAGGTGTTTTGCAGAATCTTTGCTTCAATCTGATATAGGTGTATGTAACGTGAGAGCTTTTTGCCACTTTGTCTGAATCAAGCTTGAAAAGCGATGTGTACACCTGAAGGTGAGGATCTAAACGAGCTCATTCTACATGGAGAAGTTCAACAGTGCCGTGGTTGGCTTGGCAGTTCAAAGTTGGCTTGTCTGTCAAAGTAATACACAGTAATGGTGTTGTACCTAAAACCACAAATTGCTGCTTTCTGGATGAAAACCAAAACCAACAGACTCACTCCAGTACAGACTCAGGATATGATGGACTCCTAAGCCTCTCCTCATATTTGCATTTGAATTTCCTTTACAAGGACTCCAGAAAAGACCCCTAACTAGAGTTCTTGCAGGGAACAGAAACAAATTAAGGTTATTTAACATGGTGTCAAGACAGCTGCATTTTTTATTAGGTGCATATAATTTAGCAACTGAGTAAGCATTCCTCTTTGTGAAAGCTTCCTCTATAGTTAGTTCCTCACTTAGCATCTTTCCAGTAGGAACATAAATACTGAAAGGAGTCACTGAAAAGGAATGGAAGAGAGTGAATCACCAAGGGCAAATGGCAAGTTTTCAGGTGTCCCATGCTTTGGTTTGCAGAAATTGAGTATCAGTCACTGAGAAAGTACTCTGTTCTCAAAGGAACAGATGAGAATGAGAAGAAGGAAAGGAGGAGCACTGCATTTTCATCTGTTCAGATCACAATCATCAAAATTCAAGGGCATGAGCAAAGCCTTAGGGTTTTCTACTATCTCTTGGGTCTGTCACCATTCTGTCTCTGGCTAGAGTTGAGCAACATAATTTCAACCTTTTCACAGAAATGCCTGCTAGAGTATTCTGAGATTTTTCAATAGGAGTTTTGGAGCTGGGTAAATGTTGACAAAACAGGTAGTAAGAGAAGTAATGTCCTTTCGTGAGCTGTACCCATCCTGATAAAGAAAACTGACTTTTTTGAAAACCTTGTATTCACCTCCTAAACTTGAGCTTGAAGATTCAGTATCCGCATCTCCACAATATACCTTCAGAAACCTCCCAGATACTATACATTAAAATAATTATTTAATATGCTCATTAAACGCTTATGATACAGAACTGTTACGAAAAGATAAGGGAAGTGCCCATATAATTCTGTTTTACAAGAGGAGATCAAAAGAATCTCTGCATTAAGATTTTTGAGAAATAAGTTACTAATTGTACCAATAAACAGATTTCTATAAAAAATTGAGGTTATATTCATATCAGTTTAATTACAATTCACAGCACAGGCAATGAGGAAGACTAAAGAAAGTTTCTCACTGTGATTAATGAGTTGTCTATATAAAAGAAAAAAAGAATTGACGTCTAATTGTTTTATTCTTATCAATGTATATAGTGCACCCATCACTAAGTATTTTTAGGTACATGAACAACAGAAATTTAAAAACACATAAAATACTGACTCCAAGTGGAAAAACTTAAATACTAATAATGAAGAAACTCTTTGTGGTTCAGGTGTGTCAAACAGATTTTAAAAACATAAACACAATTAAAGTTAACAGCACTAAAGCTATTAAAGGTTAAGATAAAGTTATACAGTCATGTCCCAGAGTATCAGCACACTTATTCAATTCAGCTGGATTAGCACCTTGGCACTAGTTGCTGAATGGCTCCCAATTACTATTACATTACCAACACCAGGTGTCAAAGATACAATTTTTTTAAGCAATACGCAAAAGGCTTTTTTTTTTTCTGCCCAGCAGTTCTTTAGATAAAATGTACAATGAACAGAGAGAAGAAAAAGTACTCGCTATATTTAAGTTTCTAACGATTAATTACTATGTTATCTGTACTGTAAGAAATTCTTAAGTATTGTTGGCAACTGGAGTTGTGGAACAAGATGCAGTCTAGCTCTTCCTATGTAATTTCGGATACATAGTCGGCAGAGCTGACAAAGAGAGGATGGTGTGGCTGCAAACAATAAAGAAAGGAGTTTAATTGTACAACTATAAAAGCCAGCAATTTATTTTACAACAGTCTTGCACAATAATGGGATTTCTAAAGAAAACAAAAAAAAAATTCACATTTTGCAAATTTGGCCTTTTTCTTCATTCCCTTTCCTTCATTGCCTTTCTCCCCTCAAAGATAAAGACTGGGGCTGTTTAAACCTTAAAAATAGTTAGGGAAATACTAAAGAAAGCAAGACAAGGTCAGTTTTTTTAAATGAAAAAACAGCTCTCAGGAAATATCTGATGTCAATAACTTTAAAAACTGCAGACTTGTTGTTTTGGATTTTATTCACAGTACAGGTTACATACCTGCTACAGCACTACCAGCTGCACTACCAATGCATCACTGCAACAAGAATAAGCAGGCAAAATACCCCGAGATCCTGGACCATATTTAGTGGTCTTACTAGTTAATAATAATGTCTTCATCACTCTGCCCCCACTCCTTCAAAATGAACATTGCTATTTTCTCTGGACAATAAACCTATATCTGGTTCATGCCATGTAATTTTTTTCTTTGCTCTAACTTTTAAAAACATTACTAGTCTTGGTAAATTTGTGAAAACATACAGTTTTTAGAGGGGTTTTGTTAATAGCACTCAGACTACAGAGTGGTTTTTTGGAGGAAAACATGAATCAGTGTTACTTGTCAGTTCACCTCTAAAGAGATACCCATGGTTATTAAAATAGTTTCTTTCTCTTGTGGCTTATTTTTACATTATACATAGGTCAGTCTGAACAAATCCACTTCCCTTTGGAATATTCTCTCTCTCCAAAGAAGATAGACCTTTAAGAGGTTTGAGGGACTCTAGACTCTTTAGTCTCCTATTTCTCAGGTTTTCATAATTTTGTAAAGAAAATTTAGAAAATTAAACTTCTTACACTTTTTGCCCACAATCAAAATAATTTGCTTTATATGCACATAAAATATATATTTAAAAATATTATGACAGCTGACGAAAATGAAATATATTTTAACCTGAAACTTAAATACTCTGTTTCTTTTTAACAAGGTCTGTAAAAACCAATAAAAATGTAGCTTTAATATCTACTTCTGTAAACACCCAATAAACATATGACGATACTTTTTCAGCTTGTACAAATTCTGATGCTGCTTGATCAATGGGCTCTGGCCTGAGGCTAAACATTGCTGAGTATGTTTATAGTTAGAAAGGAAATTACCTGAATGCTCACGTATTCATTTCATAAAGCACCTTTTATATCATGGGTTGTTTGGGCTGTTAATAATATGTGGGTTTGGTTTTTTTAATAATACAAGTTGCGGTTTCAAATATAAACGTGTAAACTTACCTTCATGAAACAGCAGTAGTCTCTCCACTAAACTGCTTGGGGCAGCTAAATCAACAGGCCTCTCGAAATCTGAATTTTTGGCATTTATGTCTGCCCCAAATTCAAGGAGTAAGTTTACAATCTCTGTACTAGAATGCTGGGCAGCAGCGTGGAGTGGAGTTTGCAAATGCTTTCCTTTCTGCACATTGGCACCTGGTGGGTAGATGCACATAAAGAGATGTAAGAAGAGATTAATTAAATTTGCCATTGAGTAAGAAAGATGAGGCTACAAAACAAACAAAAACCACCACTGGCCTGGAATGCCACAGTGCATTTAGCCACTTTCTTAATTTCATTGCATAGAACTATAGTTAATCACATCAGTGTTTTGTATGTTTTTGGTTTTTTTTTTTTAATCCTAGGTTTTTTTACCTAAATACAACCAGATAAAAATGTATCAGGTACCAACCAGGTAACATGAGCATCATTGTTGCCTAATCATTAAAAAGCACTTTTTGTACACATTTAAGAAAATTTTCACTACATAAAAAACATACTTTCCTTATTTAGGTCTTAAAAAAAAAAAATCACTAGACTGAAGTTTTGTACACATATTTTTGTGAGTACATCAACTCAAGAAGAAATCTTGGATGCTTTATAATTTTTCGAATGTCAGAACTAGCAAAGGGTTTGAAATAAACTCCCATCCCATCCAACCTTTATTTATTAACCTATAAATTAATTTTAATTTTAATTAAGGTGAGATACACAGTCAAGAAAGCTAACAGGAAACAAAAACCCCAAACCATTAATTCTCCCAATCCATGGGTTCTAATTGTTACACTTTTACATTAATAGGGAATTGTTAACGTATTTTAAATTTAAATGGACTAAATTAATTTGTAACAATTCATTCATATTCAAGAAAAATAAATCCATATGAGAGTTAAACTAAACTAGCTAGTATGGAAGAATTTCCCTTACAGGCAAGCTGTTGGTTCACCTAAAACCTAGCCTTCTTCAGACTTCTTACTGACCTTTTGTGGAACCAAAACACAGGTGATACAGTTGCCTTCTGTATCAACTTTACTCCCTGAATCAACACCTTTTGCATTTTAAATGCTCATTTGAGTAAAATAATTTAATAATGTCACAAATCTAGAAATTAGATCTGAAATCTGAATAATTCACTGTTCTTAATATTAACAATTTGAGCATGCTTCTGCAGTACCATTGTCTTGCTTATTTCATTGTCTATCTGCTTTTCAACTTCTAATACATTCTCACAAACTGATAAAATATGAAAAAATTTAGATTTACATAAGTAGTTACTTATATTCTCAATTTACATAGCCATTTCTACTTCAGGGCAGCAACCAATGTATGCCTTTCTGTTACTGTTTTTTCTGTATGGTAGCATTTGAATCCCAAAATATGCTAATTATACTTTTGCTGTTCTTAAACACAAAAAATCACGACATAGGATAATTAATCATCCAAGGAGATGGACTCAATGAGAAACACTTTAACTGCTTGTTTAAGTTCTAAATATAACATGCAATCAAGTAGAAAAACTATTTTGGTGCAATGATAGCAAGGCTGAATTATTCATATATAGATTTTAACTCCTTGTTCTGCAGGATGCAAAAGCCTGTATGTAGATGCCTGAAACACAGCAAATTGTCTTTGAGCTATGCCAGTTGTGTCCCTGGACTTGTGCTGAAACAGAGCGAGCCTTCAATATCTCTTACCCATTGATTAAATAAATAATCTGAAATTTAGGATCAGATGCCTTTTACCTCACCTCTTCCCTCTGCAACTCAGCCTCTATGTCTCATGAAAAGATCAATCAGAACTTGCTGAAAAATGAAAGCAATTGGGACTACATTGCTAAAATAGTTCAATTGAAATCTCAATGATTATTATGTAAAATTTCTCAAAACTAGTTTTTTACCCCTGTTTTTCCTACAGAAAATTAGTATCAATAAAGCTGCAGTATGTGCTGAAAATTTTGAACACACATTCTTACTAGTCTTGCTTCCTTTTTTCCTCATATGCTTACTAGAGCACCAAAAAATAAGATATACTAAGTTATTATAAGAAAACATGAATCAGCATAAAGTTTGAAGTAGAGCCCTGCAAGCAAGGGTTCCAGTTCAGTTGACTGAGCACAGCTGACTTCAAAGGTGAGTACAATATGTTTATTTTACAGACCAGCCATATATTTATTTAAATCATGACATACCTGCATAAAGAAGTTTTCGAATACAATGGATCTGCTGTGAAACACAAGCTACATACAGAGGTGTTCCTAAATGAGGAAGATCTTGGTCAACATCTATACCCCAGGATAGCAGTACCTCCAGACATTCACTGTGACCTGTCAGTACAAAGCATGACAGTTTGCTCGACTTCAGTATGCTGTCTCATGGACAAAACCACACACATTGCTTAACCCTGTTACTGAGACATTGCTCAACTGCTCCACGTTTATTCAGGAAGTAGTTTCTTACCTCTGCTGGCTGCTTCATGTGTTGGTGATGGCAGACAGGACTCCCACTGAGCTTTGGCACCATACTGTAACAGGAGCTCAGCACATGCTGCACTGCCCCTCGAACAGGCATTAAATAAAGGTGTCACTCCGTCAATTGTTGTAGCATTTACCTAGGATATATAAAATCTATTTATGAACAGAATTGAAAGAAAGGTAGATTTCTAAACAGGAAATAGTTAGAAATTGCATAAAATACAAAAAGAAAAGTACTAGGTCAAATAACAACTGGCCAGTCCCTGTGCTACTGTCTTCCTCTTACCATGCTGCTCAGTTGAAATTAGTTTACTGTTTTTCTAGTTAAACTATGTTGGATAAATACACCTGGAATACTAAAGAGCATATATTGATGTCTGGGCAGTAAATAATTTTCAAAAGCCATTGCACTGAGCTTGTTTCACTGATACAGAAAATCTACACTTCACATAGTAAGGGGATAAAGGGATCTTCTCTCCACAGCTCTGGCAAGAATGCAAACTCCATATTAAATGTGAGCATTATTTGCCATTTTCTTTGATAGTTTTAGTCTCCAGGTTGAAGTGATATTTCACAGGATGGAGACAAAGCTAATAGCATAAGCCTACTGTTTTAATACCAACCTCATCACCGCACTCTTCAACTGAGTATTTCCAGTGTGAGAGAGTAAGGAGACAAAGTAGGCAACCTTGTGAGGGCTAATAATACTAAAGAAAGGAGCACAGGTATGAGGAGAGGGCTCCTTCCAGGACTCTGGCCTATCTTCTTTCATGCACCCCCCAAACCTACCAAAACAATTAAAAATACTAAAAATAAATCAGGTGGGAAAATGAAATTTTTTCCTGTAGTTTTGTATCCTTAGAATCCTTGTGCTACCTAAAGTAGGGAGAAATTGGTTTTGGAAACATCTATGTATCTTTTCTCTTTCTCTGTAGTAACACAGACATTTTCTACATGCTTCTCAAACCTGAATTTTAAGAACAATAAATATTTCCATTACAAAGATCAGAGATCTGGGAAGCTATGGACTTGAATTCTGATGTCAACAGACATTGCAGTGAAAGTGATCCATAATGTCCCATTTTTGTTTTGGGATAAAAGGTAAGACAGTCTATGTCAGGAGTACAGAAAAGAGACAGTGCTTTAGTGCTTTTTTTATACTTAGACCAAAGAATTTTAAGAGCACACAGGTACAGTGTGACAGCAGACATTTTGAAGATTAAAAGAACAGTCTCCTGAAAGCCACTCAAAGCCAGAGGAACCCAGTCAAGTGGAGGAATGGGTTTCATATTTTAGAAGAGAAATATCATAATGAATACTGCTAACAGATTCACCCCGACTCATTACTGTCTCTGTGACTGCCCATCACTTTCATTTGCCAGCATTCAGATGGCAGCTGTAATTACATGAGATGAACGCAGCCAATTGGGTAAGTAGAGACCAATTACACTAAAATCAAGGAATATATCCTTCTCAGTTAAGCCAAGGTTAGCATTGGACTTCATGTAAAAGAAAACAAAACCAAAGCCTTACATTTGCTCCTGCTTCAAGGAGGATTCTTGCACATCCTACATGATCTCCCAGGCAGGCTTCGTGAAGTGGAGTTACTTGGTCAATTGTTAGTGTGTCTACATTGTACCCCTAGAATAGATGTGAATGGCATTTAAAGATCATACAAAACCTATTAAAAGTCGTTTCCTCACACTACTGTTCAAATTAATACTTTACAGTGCTCTAAATAGGCTTAAAACTCAACTTGCAATAAGTAAATCCTCAGTGAGCATAGAAAGAATCTTTCATGAATCAGTGCATAACAGAATAAAAGTTCTCAGCTCTTCTTTTTTTTTCTTTTTTAATCAGAAATAGGCATAAAATATAAAGGGTATAAAGAAGATGGGAACAGACTCTTTCGATGCACAGTGACAGGGCAAAAGGCAACAGACCCAAGTCAGAACATGGCTAATTCCAAGCAGCTATATGGAAAAAAATTTAACTGGGGGACAGTGAAACCCTGAAACAGATGAGGGAGAGGATGGTGCATCTCCACTCTTGGTGATGTTTAAAACCCCATGATGACCTGAGTCTAAATTCTCCTGTTATTTTATCATCCTCTAACTTAAGGTCTGAAATATCCAAAGCTATGAATTTTAGCAAAGAAACCACTTATTGGATTGATAAAATCACCAAGCCCTTGAAATTTTTTCCAGTAGATGTAGTTTGATTCTTAAGAATGAACAATTTTATTTACTGGCTCTCATCAATTGTATTCTGTAGTATAATTTTTCAATATTGAAATAGCTAATGGATCAATACTGCAATATTAAAATTTAGCATTTACAGTATCTCCCTTTGCTACTAACAATTTTTTTTTTTTAAATGACAACTATGCAGAACCCAGAATCTTTCAGTGATTCTTCCTGTTAACTAGTATCTTCCTGACTAGCTTTATTTACCCAAAGGCTTAAAGCAGTGAAACTATATTGATCTATACCTTGCAGGACCAGAAGACTGTCATAAATTTAGACACAACTTCACAACTTTGATTGTTGGGTTGTTTGTTTTTTTTTTTTTTTTTTTGGGGGGGGGGGGAGGAACATACAGAGAAAATATTTTAAATACTAGCTTATATATTATAATATGAAAAATTCCTAAATATGCATTGCTCTGAAAAATTCAAGTGAAAAAAGCAAAACAAAGCATACTAAATCTGTGTTAATAATCTATGCTGAGAAATTAAACAAAAATGAAAGCAATTGTAAGAACAGAGCCTTCACCTGTGACAATAAAGTCTTTAGAGAAAGAAGACGTCCTTGACTGGCCGCCTCATGCAGAGGTGAGCGATCTGCCCAAGAACCTATATAATAACAACAGTTATTGAATAAACCATATGAATTAGAAAGGCTTTAGAATGCACAGAGCAAAGCAGAAAATATGATGCACAGAATGAAGTCAATTGTCCTATGAAATTAATTTTTCCTCTTTAGAGACTGTATTTCAAATGATCAGTTTCTAAATAATAAAAAAGTGCTCTATAATGAACTGTAAACATCTCTAATAAATGATTATGTGTTCCACAGAACAAAATACTAAGATATTTATATCAGTAATCTGATTTAATAAATTCATTAATTACCATATTCCACTTCTATTTTTGCATCGCTCATTTTTAATACAAGTAATTAAACTTCGTAGTTGGAATATAGGCATTATTTGAACTTAAACCAGATGCAAAGCTGACTGAAGAAGTCACAAAGAAGCTGGTGTATATGAAAATCAGTGTGGAAATCTTTATGTATGGTGAGATTAATTTGAAGCTACTACATAAGTGCAAGGAGAGAAATACAGTGAGAATCACAGTAAAAAAATTACTATAGTAGAAATAAGATATAAAGTTTTCATTCCATAAACTATTAGGCTTAAAAATCATTAGCTATGTTTACTGTAAAGGTTTGGTGTTTATTTTCATTTACTTATCACCCCCAAAAGAGAAAAGTGAAAGAAAGTAGTAACCCAACAACAACCCTGCCTTCACACACATCCCCCCCCCCCCCCCCCATAACTTGCAACCCAGCTTCCAGAGACATCCTGAAGCTCTTGCTGATGGACCTGCCCTTTCCACTAGAAGACTGGACACTGACAGGTCCCTTCTAGCCAGCCAAGGCTGCAGGCAGAGCTGATATTGATTTATTGGATGAATTTTGAAAATCCAGTTTTGAGAGGCTGTGCAAGGAAGAAACAACTTCAAAATGTATTATGAATTATCAGTATTTATTCCTCTAAGAACAAAATCACTGGAACTGTAAAATACTAATACAATCATTTGTGTGAGTTATATCAAGCTGCCCAAATTCCTGAAGAAACATAGAGAGAATTAGCCTGGAATGATGAGTTGCTAACATTGGCAGATGACTCTTCCATGAGTGCAGGTTTGACTTTGTTATGGACAGGCACTGCCTACAGAGCCAGCCACTGCATTTACTGACAACGCGATGAATCTGAAATGAGAAGGTTGTTGCTCAATCACTGGCAATCATCAGCCTAAGCACTAAGATAACTGCACCCCAGAAATAGACCCTGTTTCTGCTTCCTATTGGACTCCTTCTGGCCAGAACTTTCTGTTTCAGAAAGTACACTTTTGTTTACTATAAACAGCTCCCTCATATCACATCAAGAATGATGAAAAGATTAAGGCTACTCAACCTGAAAAGAAATCAGGGCATAGTTAAAAACATATGAAATAGTGCACAATAGGAAAATGTAGATAAAACCTCCATTTTCCTACTGGTGTTACTGAACGAGACTAACACTTACACAGACATATGACTGCATCTTGGAGAACACAGTGCACTTTGTGACTCAGCATTACTGAATATTACTGAGATCAAAAACTTGGCAAAACAAAAGCAGAGATGATTAGTTTAATTATCATAAGACTACATAAAGCTGATCACAGAAGTTAAAAAATATGAGAGAAAGGCTTTATAAGCCTGATGTTAAAAAAGCAGTGAGATTTTTATTATGTCAGGGTATCCTGTATGTGTGGAGCTCCTCGTACTCTTTCATCTGTGGCAGTAGATGTGCTATTGGGAAGACCCAGCTTCCAATACTCTGTCAGAATTATTTGCACTAAGCTCTGGTCATCTGTGTGTGCCTGTACATACACATTATTCCCTGTACATTTTACTTCAGGTTTATTTAATGTAATGTTTTGAAATTCTTATTGATAGTCAGAATAAAAAAAAAAAAAAAAAAAGCAAAAAAACCCAAATCAAACCAAACAAAAAAACCCCAAACAAACCAAAACAATACCACCACCAGCAACAACCAAAACCAACAAAAAACCCAAACAAAACAACAACAACAACAAAACCAATAAACAATAACAAAAAAACCTAAAACCAAACCAACCCAAAAAAACCCCACGAAGCCCACACCCACAACCAAAACCACCCCACACACAAACTGATTGGGATTTTAAGGGTTATTTTACATTAAAAAAACCAACTTGAGCTCAGAAACCTTCAAGTGACCCAATTTTGACAAATCATCAGTATTTGTCATCCCAATAAGCTCAGATAGATTTATTCTACTGTAATTTGGGTGTGTGTAATCATTATTTTACTTCTTCTGCAGTAGTATCTGAATGAGCACTCAAGTTGTTCTAATTCAAATTAACAAGATCCATTAAGTTCTCCTTCTAGCTGCTGCAAAAAATTCCTCAAATTTAAATCTGTATTTAGAGGTTGCTTTTGGTATTTTGTCACCCTGTCTCTATAGATGAGAACATCTCTCTCTTGACAGTTTATCCTACTCAATGGAAAGAAAAAAAAAGACACTTAACTGATTATATGGAAAAACATATAAAATTGTAAGAGTTATGAAGCTTTTATGCCCATTAAATACACTTACACTTCAGACATTTTTGTAGCCATGTATAAACAAAATAAAGATGCAGGTAGGATCTGAAAGCAACAATTTTTCACCTTTATTTCCTTCACCTCCTTCCATCTTGGATTGATCAGAAGAATGTCTATTAATTACTCCAGTGGCATTTGATACTCAAATGATGCCAGATCCTGTTGTAAGCTCTGGTTTGCACCTAGACGCACCTTATATCCCTATCTTCAGGCAGAGACATTCAGCAGCCAGCTGTTCCTGGTAAATCTATTAAATGCAAAATACCTGCATCATCTCTACTACTGACAAATCTAAAAGCAAAATGTTGCAGAACTATTTTGTGCTGACCAAGTTTGGAAAAAGAAAATTCACATTCCAACTGATTTCTTGATATACATAGTAATTCATTGTTAAATACCACAGGGACAAGAATCTGCTCAACATAAATATGTATCATAAATACACATCAAAGATGTTCTTAAATTCTTTGCCTAGATTACTGCCTTCCGCTAATCTACAAATTACAATGTCTCTCACTTAGAAGACATTAACAAAAATATAAACAAGGACACTTTTTCACTCACTGTGTCTGTAGCAGCAGTATTAGCAAACACGGTCTATTCCAAAATTGATAATGCATTAATTCCCTACTGATGCTGAATGATGCTGAATACGAAGTATTTCTAACTATATATAGAAGCCACATGAGTTCCAAGTTCTCTGATGTACAGTTTACCAGAAGGGCAAACTATTACAAAGCATCATTGCTTTGTAAGCATTATCAAGAAAGAATCAATAGATTCACTGCATTAACAGGTGAAGTTAAAAAAAAAATTATTAATTATTATACAGTACCTAAATCTCCATCTCCCCATGGCACTTCCAGCCAACTGCAATTATAAATCCTACTCATTTCTTTCAATCTGGAAAATAAAAAAAAATTAAATAATAATAAAAAACCTCTGCTCTTGCTAGTTGGACCTGTTCTTAATACACTTCAGCTGTGTTTGGAAGGAGATCAGCAGCTCCCTGTAATACGAACTCTCAGCCTTCAGTAACACGGCTTTGAATATATGAGTGTGTACAAGTGGTCAGTTTCTTATGGTAAAGGACTGCTGCCCTTTTTGTCAGTTTTTCACATTTCTTTCTTTAACATAACAGCTTCTCAAAGGGCCAGCATCTGTGCACTGGCTTTCCAAGACAGATTAACTGGAATTTCAACACAAGAGAAACTCACAGTAAAATCAAGAGAACTTTGACATGAATAAACTGCAGGATAAGCTCCTCCTTTTTTAACCTCATGCAAAGAGATACAGTTTTTTATCCTCAAAAATAAGTATCAGTACATAGATTTTAAGGAGAGCACTGCCAAATATCCCTATATTATTTTACTACTTCCTCATAACACATCTAGAAAAGAAAAGCAAAGATATTCTGAATATATTTCAAATGTTGTTTGATCTATACCCTGAACTGTGTTTTTCTTTTAGTAGTTCACTATTCCTTCAATTATGTTCTAAAATATTCTTTGGTTGTTGAATTGGGGCATTGGTAGCTATTCTCAGCAGTGAAAATGTCCAAAAATAGGGAGGTGCAATTCTGACTTTGATTCATTTCTAAGTCATTAATGTTCTTTTCCTCACATTTCCCTACAGACCTCACTCCTTTGCTTCTACCTGCAATTATCTATAAGTCATTCCTGCAATTATAATCATAGTAGCAAAATGCTAAGTAAAAATATTTTCACAACAGTCTTTACCTCCAGTCATGTCATTCCTTTCATATTTATTTTTAAAAATTTGTGAAGTCTCCAAAAAAAATCAAAAAAACCAACAAAACAACAACCCCCAACTCAGTATAAAAAGTACATTAAAAGTTAGATTTTCAACAGAAGGACTGTAATAAATGAAATTCTTCTCACTGACTTCATTGGGAGAGTATTCATACCAGAGCTCAGCACTTTAAAAAATTACTGCTCTACAGCTAGACAGATTGAGTCCCAGTCCTCAGAAGAAGCACTATCATCAAAGAAGAACTGAAAATAGAAGCCTGACACAGCTCATTACTGGGAGATGAGAAACACAGAGTATTTGGAAAGCATTGTAGCTAATATTTATTTCTGCAAAACCAACAAATGCTATGTATTAAGACCAGGACTGTTACGTTTTATTTCTTAAGATGCACTGTGAGTGCTTCAGCTCCTGGCAACTGAAGCAACAGACAGGATCAATAACAAAAGAGAAAAACTCTGCAACATCAAAGTCCCAAGATCAACAGAATCACTTCACTCCCATTGTTGAAAGTGTCTGATATTTTGTATATCTAATTAGGTTCTAACATATTTTTACTGTGGCACTATAAAATTACTCATTTGTCTAAATCCCTTGTAGGATAAAGAAGCATGTCAACTACTTAATTGATATTTCATGATAAAAAATATTGAAAAAAATCTTCAATGAAGGATTTAAACATTTAGAAATACATCTATGATGCTTAACTACCATGATTAGATATGACCAGAAAAACAGAAGCCACTTTTTTTTAATAAGTGAAGTTTCAACAGTCAACACTGAAGAACTTCAAGAGAATCAGAATTTAGGCTAGAAATTACTAAAATATGTCTGAAAGACAAGGTGTAGTTCAAGTGGCATTCACATATTTCATTTCAATATTTCAAACAATCTAAAAATTCTCTAACTATATAAGCATATAACTAAATATATATATATATATTGTTTGTATGCATAAACATATATATATATGCATACGAACAATGAAAACTTGATTGGTTCAAACCAATATACTTTCCAATGTTTATCATAATGTAGCCTTTCACAATTTGGGGACTTCATTCCAAATGTAAATGCCAACAATTTTCTACTCCTAAAAATCATACAAAACAAACCTACTTTCCCACACAGTTGTCTCTAATGCACCTGCACTACGTGACTAGACATTAGTTTTGCCATTCCAGTGTTGCATTCAGTGAATGAGTTAGTATCCAAAATTTTTTCTATCTCCATGTCTAGCAGGATCTCTTTAAGATGTCATCCAAACTATAAATTCACTGTAACATTGTTAATTTTCTACTGCCTTTTTCATGGTATTGTCCCAATAACAAAAGAATACTTCAGCTCCCCTGCTGAACCTATATCAGAACATCATCCATTCATACTATTTTATAACTAAGGAACTAAAAAACAGAGTTTTGATACTTGAATTATAAAATCATTCTAACAGCTGATCTTTTTTTTCTGACTACTTAAACATTAGAGTGTACACTAAAAGCACAGTTTAGTTATGGTTATGAGAGCTCTGAGCTTTTGAAATTTCAGCCTTAGATAATAATAACTATGATCAGCCAAGAAACTTTTATATTAGATGATTGATCTTAAAACACATAGGTGCCAAAGCAAAGACAAGAATGGAATTTACTTTTAGGGACATTAAAAAATTAACCCTTTTTCCCTACCATTCACTGCATGCCTTCTAACCTTTGCATCAAACAGAAAAACATAGGGTATGTTTTTCCTGGGTACAAACTTCATGCATTCTCAGAACATCATTCATCTTGCACAGCTAAGGAGGCTGGGGCTTTGTGGAAGAGCACAGCATGTGACTGTGCTGTTAAATACCGGGGTATAATGCACTGGATGCTCAAATCAGTGTGGCACAGATAACATTTTGAGTATTTGGCATTGCACTTTAGCATACTTCTCACACAGAAATATGAGCCACTGAACTCTATAAAAAAGCCTAGAATAACACAACAGCGATTTCCAAACACAGCTTGCCTTGCTTCCCAACAGAAGCCACATTCTGCTACGTGAAGATGATGGCAATGACAATGGTAGGAGCAGCAGCGGTCACTGCTGGCTCTGCACTGGGCCTCGCACGCGTGGGAAGGAGTGTGTCAGGCCCCTTCTCGTGTCACATGAAGCACAGCCACAGCTCCACAGCCATTGCTCATGCACAGGTTGTTTTTTCCATCTTCTTGAAGCCTCAACAACTGTCTGGATATTTTTCTAACCAAAATTAGCTTGCAAAGTCTGTGTGCCCTAGATAGAATTCCAAGGTGTAAAATCACATAAACTTCCAAATTCAGTAATCTATTACATCCACACCAGGTTTGACTTGAGTAGAAGGAGCAACTGGTAATATTCTTTGACTGTTATTATTTCCTTGGACAAGTCACTAAAACAAAGCAAGGGTTTTTCAGCCCCCTTCCCAACTAAAAGGTGACAGAAAAGGCATATGGACATTCTGAGCTGAGCTCAGACTCTGGAGGATTTATGTCTGGAATAATTTTGCTCCTCAAACACAGTCTCAGCCTCAATCCATACTACAAGCAATTTTTCCCAAACTGTGCTGAGAATTCTCAGTATTTTCCCAGCCTGCCTGAGAGAGAATGCAGCACAGAGCCTAATCCCAAGCCTTATAAGCAGTAAGCAATTGTGCAGCAAAACTGGGCCCAGTGTGTGATTTTTGTCACAGCCACAAGATTTTGGAGTTGGGGCCCCTCAAGCCAATAGGCTGAAGGCCTTTTCCCACTCTGACTGTCCTTTCACTCTTCTATCCAATATTATGATATATTCCATCTTTTGCATCAGTTTCAGTCCATTTTCCAATCTATTTAATTACAGACTGCATTGCAGTATGACTTTCTCTTCCTTTGCTCTGCAAGGGTGCCTGCAGAGTCAAGTCAGGTTTGGATACCTCCATGGATGAAATAGGAAGGAAAGAAGCATCTTTCAGACTTGATAAAAGATATACTTGTTATTCAAGTGAACTGCAACAGTCAGAAGCCTTAAGTGCAACAGAAGTCTCAGCACTTCAGGACGTCCATCAATAAATAGATATTCCCAGTGTGGCAATCACAAAGAGGCTCTAAGTAGCTAGACCCTGTTAAGATGGATTCTTCAGAAAATTTTAGTTTCCATATTTTACTTTGATTCTGAGAATTTCAAAACTAGACGAATTATGGCTATTTCTTTGTGAGAGTAGCAAGAGAGCCTAATCTTCAACCATATAATAGAGTGGCTAGTACTAATGCTGATGAACTGTTGTGAAATTTCTTTTCAGCTGAGAGAGACTGTCCAAGTTCTTTTGGAAACTACTGACCTAACGAGCTACAATCACCATTAATAAAAGTTTCTTTAGGTCAGGAAATCTTAGCCCAAACAGTGAAAAACATGGGGGCAAAAGATGCTCTACATATTAAAAATGATGAATAAACGCAACCATACAGTGTCATTGCATTCAAATGGTTACTTGGAAGAGAAGGAAACTGGTGCTTAAACTCTTGAATACTGCTTAGTTCTAAAACTGTCAATACCAGAAACCATCAAAGGTATTTTAAGAATAACTCTGATTTCTATAACATATAGCTATATTTTACATGGCAAATTCCTTTATGCACAACATATAAACTCACTCCCGTCTACTCCTTTCCTTGACTATTTTAACATCTCCAGTTTTTTATTTTATATCGTATTATCGTGAATTTCAAGTTTGACTTCCTTAATGTTTGTTTCACTCTAAAACTTATGATATCATCAACATTAAATGGAATTATGATCACTCTTTAAAAAAAATTTCTCTTAAGACTCTTGCAATTATTCAAAGCTCCCTTTTACACACTTGGATTATGAAAAAAATATAGGAAAATATGGCACAGGCAATAGGAGTCCTAAACACTTCTAACAGAGTTTGCTCCTCATTGCTGAAAAAGTCAGTGTTCAGAACTTAAATACCTCCTAAGTACTTCTCTACGGAAAGCCTTGCAATTATATCTTTGTCCTTAGTATCTTAGTACAGGACAATAATTCTGTCACCTGTGTTCATCTATTGCCTCCTATTTCAGCTATCTATAGACCCCTTACACATAAAGTGACATGTAAAGTTTACTCCTCCCCCTCCTTTCATTCCCTGGTTCCCCATAGTAAACCATTAACCTTCAGTATCCAGTTACCTTGTGACAGGACAGCAAAAGTCAGGGTAAGTCAAGCCTTAAACACTTGCATAAAACAAATAGGGCAGATAAACAAGAAATGGTATTTTAGATCAGCTGATAAGAGAGCAGAAAGAACGAAAATAGCCTCAGTACCCTTGTGTTAACCCATGCAAGACAATAAAGTGCCACTAACAAAAGCATGCATTTACACTACAGCTAGGAGAAAAAAACCCCACAAAAATCAGTTTTATAGCTATACCATCATAAACTGGGTCAGCTTAGCATATTTCAGTACCCGGTTTCTGAAATGGCTGCTATACTAACCTTGGCTGGTCAGAATACCCCAGCTAGATTTCCGTTTTGCAGGACACTCCCCTACACTTTCTAGGCGTCTTTTGGGGAGATTCTGGCTCCTCTGAGCAGCAGTGTTTGTTGTCATGATCTGTTTCTCGAGGAAAGCCTGTCTGTCATTGGTGCAGGTACTCTGGTCTGACGAACATCCACAAATGGATTTCTACTACCTTTTTTCTTTTTTCCTTTTGGTTTTTCACAAAGGATCTTGCTGTACCTACTGTAGAATGGCTACAACACTGAAATCCATTCAGTTACATTTACTAGCTTGGACTAGTGACTACGGAGTGGGGGAAGGGAGGGACTGCTCCAGCATTTTCTATTTTTAAAACAGAGAAAGAATCAGCTTAGCTACAGCATGAGTCTTAACTATTTACATGGTTTAAATGGAAAGAAGGTGTTAATTTTTTAATCATTTAGTACACAAAAAGAAACAGATTCTTAAAGCATAAGTATTCAAATACTTTGCTGCTTGAATACCAAGCAGCTTAAAACAGAAAACCAAAATTATTCTATCAGAATAGAAATTCTTTTAAGAATAGTAACAACAATTATTACTGCATCAGGTTTTACTTATATGTAATGTGCAGTTAAGACTGATTTTAGAATTCAGGAGAATCCATGAAACTGTGAAGCACTCCTGGTTACCTGTGGTTTGTTTCTTGGGTTTTTTTAATAGGGGGCAAGTTATCCTATAAATGTCAACAGAAACTAAGTCCTGAATAAAAGCATGTTTTGACTAAAAAATAATGGTTATTTTGAAAGTCTGATCCCATTATGAAAGTAAGACTGTAGTCTTGTCAGAAGAAGCACAAGTCAATAGTTTTTAAAAAATAATAACAAAACCAACCAAATAGTGCTAGAATTTTTTGTTCTTTACCATGTATCAGATATCTGCAGAGAGAAGCAATCCAGGATAAAATTCCATCACGGTTAAAGACAGTGATTTCTCTGTAATAATAGCATGTTAAAATGCTGCCTTTATGTCCCTGGCATTTCTTTCTAGTATTTCCTCATTATGCTCTTCTATATATATAAAACTAGCCAGTTGTAAATGTTTAACAAGCATATCAACATTACTGAGTTTCACTAATACTACTTTTTTTAGGTACCTGACAAAATTTAATTCCTAAAATTCTGAAATAATACTCAGATATTTAATGAAACTTTCTATATCTCTCTTGGTTTTCTTTAAGAGAAAATCAGAGGCAAGATTATAGTTAGATAGGGTGAAGGGAAGAAAAAGGAGCAGCTGCAAATTTCACTTTGAAATTACTGCACATAAGAACTGCTGTACTTGGAATAGTGCTACACTCTTTACAGAACAGAAGCAGGTGGGCTACTGCTCTTCCCATGAGACAGAACAAAACAGCACTCTCACAGACACTAGGCTGCTTTCAGACAACTCTCTTCCTCAGGTTTTATCCAGCTGAATGAATCAGAATATCTCTGAGACTGAAATAAACTCTTCAACGTATCCAGCAATCAGACTCTGCATGTAAATCTGAAACAGAGCTTTCACAAAAGGGCTCAATATAAATGGGACATTATAAATGTATCACTTTAATACTAGAATTATGTGTTACTTTTTAGTGCTTTCTTCCAAGTAAATAAATACTGGAAGAGGAATTAACAGGCAAGCGTACTAGGGATACGTACACACATGCCTGTGCAGGAAAATACCAGCATTGTTCTCCTGTCAGAAATAAGCACTGACAGCTTTTGTACTTGCCATGGCTCTGAGGCTCATCTCAGTTCTAAATTTCCATTAGGAATGGAATTCCAGGACTCTCAGAAGAAGGTGGTGAGGATCAAGATCAAGCAAAGCATCTGGAACTGCAGAGCAGGAATTGACATTGGTCTGGCAAGAAAAAACCTACATTTTTTTGTAGGAGTTTCGTGGGTGAGGTTGTCAGCTGAGAATGAATCTGTCTCTTTCTACAGGAGTGGTACAAACCTGGAAGTACTTCATACATATGCTTTCCACATTTATTCCAGCCTCCATTCTCTCTTACTAGCCTGGGAGGTGTGACTGGCAGGAGCAAGGAAACCAGCAGGTACACAGACAGCTGCCATGGCTCCAAGAGGCAGACCCCCACAGGAGTCAGCATCACCTGCTCTCTTGTCCAGACAACTGCACAGGAAGCAATGAGCTACCAATGCAGTTAGACCACTCCCAAAATCCTCCACCTTCAAAGCATGGCTTATAGGTAAAGTATCTTTATTCCATAGAGATATTCCATAGATGCTTGCCACTCATTGAGTTACTTTGAATACTCCAGAGGACATTAGTAAAATACACATTTTTGTGCTTTAAAGAAGGCAAAGCTTTGCCAGTTCAGGACTCTAGAAGGAACTTTTCACTAAATTCTGCTAGACCCAACCATTCATCCTCCAGGAAAAACCCATTAAAAAGTCCTATTAAAACAGTTCATAAATACAAATTCAGAAAAAAAAAAAAAAAAGGTAAAACATCATCAGAAATCATCTGAAATGATGTTCAAAATATACTTGAGATGAAGGAATGAACATGATTAAAACCATAGAGTAAGGCTGAAGACTGTGCTATTTCACTTCCACCTCTGACATGGAATTGCTTAATGAAAGTGAGATCCTTCTCATGCCAACCATCTATGCCCTGGGCTACATTAGCTACAAAATAAAATCAGTGTCCTTCAACTTCATTAGGCAATAAAACTTCTAACCCTCGAAAGTACAGAACTACCCAGGCTTAGTCCTGAGAGTCTGCTCTTCAGATTTTTTTTCTATAGAAGACACTCAAACACTTAGAAAATCTGCCCAAAAACCTATAACAGAAGTCTAAGTAGGTGTCCAAGCACATACAAAATACAGTTGACCATTACTTTTCCTGACTTGGCAAACAAGCAATTAGGGGCAGCATTTAGATTACAGTTACTCATGGAAGTTACCTTCAAAAAAGCAGCCAGGGAAGGGGCAGAGACTACAGTCTGAGAGCAAGCAAACTAGAAGACTTTACTGATGAGTTTGGCATTCTGACCTAATTTAGCATACAAGCTTTAAATAAAGCACTATGTTACATTTCATTAATAATTAGTTCTGTTCAAATTTATAACCCAGAGGAAGAAGTGTTAAAGAAAACTTTCAAAATCTTTTTATTCTAGATTTTTGTCCAAAGAAATGTCAGTACAGTTTCAACACTTCCATGCCAGCACATAGCTCTGAGTTCAAAGGGGCAGCAGTCCTTAACAGGTGGGAATGAAAATAGAAGTACATTTTTGTTCCTCCCTTTCAGCGGGGAACTCATTCTGTTTTCAAGACTGTTTTTTATGTCAACAGAGATGCAACTGTGGTAAGACACAAAAAATGTGTTAATAAAAGTAACAATACCAAAACCCCCTTGACCTTTCAACACATGATGCAGTCCAATGCACTACAGTCCAAATTACTATAACAATAATTTGTCTTAGGAAAATTTGGAAAAAATTGCACCATTTTCAAATGTCATAGATGAGTATTTTGTGTGCAGCCCTCTCAAACCAGCAAACTGATGACCCACCTTGCTTCCCAAATTGTTCTGTACTTTCAGGTTACTCTGTTTTTATGACCAGGATTATTATGGGGCCACAGTGACTGCATGGAACCTGCCACACTAAATTCTGGAACAGGACTAGAAACTGACTCTTCCTGCTCATGTGATCCACACCCTGCAACCATGAAGCTGAAATGACAGACAGGCTCCCTGTGGCTCAGTGCCAGTACCCCAGGAGTAGCCTGTCATTTGACATAGCCAGAAACGAACCAGAAGAGATCTTGAACATTCTTTCCTGTAGGAGATGCCAAGATGAAGCAAATTTTAGAAGAATTGATGAGCTGTGGTTACTGACAAAAACAGAATCCTACAAGGCCACAGTGGTGTCACTGTTACATCCTGTAGTGCCAGCTCAAGGCCAAGGAACTTAAATGCACCATAAAAGTACAGGGATAAAGCTCTAAGAGCAGAACAGAGAAAGGCCTGGAATAACTTTTCATTTGTTTGTTAAACAGATTCTTGTATCAAGCCATACTTCATGGCAAGTATGGTGGTGATCTAAGTCATTAGCAGGCAACCAGAAGCTTAGGCATTATCCAGGTGTCACCAATCAGCCCTCTTGACAAATACCAGCAGATATGTAGATAATGCTTTAATGGTCACTAGTTACTTAAGCATAAAATGACATTTCTTTACACCATTTTAAGCACTAAAAAAGTCTATTACATACTCTTAATACAATCTCATCACTGTTTCTTAGATGGAAATCCAAATTAGTAGTAGTAGTAGTATTTGATGATGAATGATGATGTTAGCAACAGCATGGTTGGATGGCAAGTAATTTTCCTACCTCTTCCCCTGAGATTTTTACAGCTGTTACACCTTGTATCCTTGAATGCTGGGAACAATAACTTAAGGTTAAAAAAATATTTAAACTTCTGTTATGACAAAGGCTTTGTCTCAGGCCTCCCAGAAGTCAAATACGGAACAATGATACATTTATCACATTTCTTGGCTTGTGGATTTGCAACGTGTAACTGCCAGACTCTTCATGCAGACAGGCAGCATTAACATAGAATATTTGCTAATATGTAAACTAAACAAAATCACAGAAGTCATGTGGCTGAACCTACGCAAATCAGTCACCAAGCAGGCCTGAGCTTCAGATATTGACAGAAAGACACACACAGGCATGAAACCAGTAGTCAGCATAGGAATGGAAAAGGGCACCCCAGAGAGACTCTTCAGCCAATTACGGTGAAAGAACAGCCATAAAGAGATTGTATCTGTTGCCAGAAAGACTCCAGACATGGCAGAGGGCAACATCCACTAGTGCAACAGATGCAGCATGCCACAAAGGATTTATGGCCAACCAGCCAGCATGGCTGCAGTCATGAGCAGAGCTCAGCACTTAGGCACGCAATGCAATTCCCCCCAAGCCATCATCATCTAACTGGCAGCAGTTCACTCGCTGTTTGCCTGCATTGCGAAAGTTTAAGAACATCCCCTACGAGAGTGGAATGTGAATAGCAAAACCCTGGCCATAAGAATCCTGTGGCTGAAGGAAGGAACATCAGCTTCAGGGAGCTATGCTATTTTGGTCTTCCCCTGTTGCCATATGCCCCACCAAGGCAAAAAAGACCAGTGCAGGTGGTAAAATTGAGCTTGCTCCGAGCCAATACTGCAGTTTTCTACATACTCCCTTTAGCACCAGTTCTCTTTAAAGCCTTTTAGAGATTTTGCTCCAGGATTGCCTTTCAGTCTTATTGCTATGCACCTTTAAAACCCCAGGTTATAAGCTATATCAGAGTTCATAATACTAATTTTGTACTTGTATTATTTCATATGCTTATTATTCATTTAACACAGAAAAATGGAGAAATCAATTGATGCAGGTTATTTCCATGTGAGTTTAGAGTGCACACTCCAAGCAAGTGTATGGGACCTAGGTTGGTGACAAGTTAAGGTCCATCTTCAGGAAGAAATACATTTCAAGGAGGCACACCATTTCAAGGAGGAAACCAACCAAAATATGCAGCTGGTGGACCTCAAGGAGGTCCTGAAAAACACAAAAGAGTAAAAAACCCCCACAAACAAATCCACATGTAGGCTATATCAGTTTCTTTCAGGAAGGCAAACATGCAAACATGCTCCAGCATGTGTATTCACTAGAAGTTTCTGTAGCCTCAGAAATTTTCTTTAAGATGAGGGATGTAAAAAATGTAAAATTTGAATTAAAAGTAACATGCTTGCCAACAGGTGTTCCTGCAAATAAGTCAGAGCTCTGGCCATGCCGATTTAGCTGTATCACATATCTCTGAGCAAAACCTCTTTAAGGTAGAATACGTACTTCAGAAAAGAATGGTTCTGAGATTTGTCTGACATGTGGTGTCATTTTCTTCCTTCAAAGCAAGTATCTTATTGGCTTTATTTTGAAGTATGACTCTTCTTTGGCAGTCATTTTCCAAAATAGGCAAAGTTATTTGGCATAAAAGAGAAAGTGATGAGCTCCATCTAAAAAGTCCCCCCTTCTAAACTTTCAAAAAAGAATATTCACACTATCTTAAGCATTTTTACACCATTAGCTTACGTGCTGCAAATGAAAAACAAATGCTAAATGTGGTGCCTTACACCAAGTGGTATGGTGAATAGGTATGCCATACAGTATTCCTATCATTGCTAAATGAATCTCTATTGTATCCAGGAAACTAGGAGAGGTCTTGGGTGGCTTTTATTAATAGAACTGTGATCTCTATGGAATGCAAGTTGAGAAAATGCCTCATGCCTGTATTCCCTACCTAACAACTGTTGCTGAGTGGCATTATCAATTGCAACTCGTTAGGATAAAATAAAAACGAAAACTTTGTTCTAATCATTCACTACAGTTCAAAACATGATCAAGCCTTCCAAACAGTGGATCTCTGCAGTGAACCACAGCATTATTGACTATTTCTGAGCTGTATTTTAAGGACTGGTTTCTAGGGACTACACAAGTAGTGTACAAAAAGAAAAGGAAACAGAAAACTTCATAGTGTTTACCAGTTTCTGGAAGAAGATGGAGACTCCAGTTCTGAACTACCACAATCCTGTCGATGGCTTAATTTAGCCTAACTAGGAGCAGCTAGGGTACTGAGCTTTCCTACCGTGCCTGACCAAGGCAGATACAGCAAAGATGGGTAGCTTAGAATTTGCTACAGTCAT
The DNA here is from genome assembly GCF_017639235.1 of Corvus kubaryi. Taxonomy (NCBI): domain Eukaryota; kingdom Metazoa; phylum Chordata; class Aves; order Passeriformes; family Corvidae; genus Corvus; species Corvus kubaryi. The sequence continues at coordinate 4,329,326 of NW_024582083.1, forward strand.
TCAAGAGTACACTTTTTTAAGCTGAGAAGAAACCAGGGCATATTCACCTCTCCTGTTCTGTAAAACCAGTATGTATTTTAAGAAGTATACTACAAACACAATTTCTGGTAACTTTCACTTACACAGTTATTCATAAAGTGAAAGTTTATACAAATTTTTGTGAAGAGAATCGACATCATTAAAAAATAGAATATTTAAGACAAATCATTTTACATTCTCAGAACTGCTTAGCTTGCCTATCAGACCCCAGGTATCTGTATATGTACATGAATAGCTGTTTGTTGTTTACGTTAACCTCTGCAAATTTATTTTTTTCATAAGAAGGTTCCTCTCTATCACTTTCTGCTTGCAGCTAAATATATTTTGACAATTACTGAGTAACACATTTACTTTTGATAAAACAGACACTTTTTTCCCTTATAAAAAGGTTTATGAGTGGGAACTATGCTTCCTTCTAAAAAGTTATCTGTAGTAACAAAGTATAGACTCTTCCATACAAACTGAGATCTTACCAGTATTTGTTGGCAGAGTTTATGTCTTACAGACCCAAAACATCTGATAATGTATTAACTCTTTAGATTTGATACATAAACTTTGAATCCACCTCATACCACAGCACCACTACCTCACCCTAAAGCAACTGAACTATAGAACTCATCTGAAGCTCCATCCAACCCAGTGCTCGTACACACAGAGCACTTTCATGATACGACCAGTTATAGCAGGAAGAGTCTAAAAGTTGTTTTTGACCCTCCAGTGTTTATCCAGCAACAGCTGTACAAAAGGCTGAGTTGTTAGCTCTTCACAGATCTGGAAATACCATGAGAAGAAATGCTACTGTGCAGATCACTGTCATTACACATAGTCTGCTAAGGAGCTAAATATACCCAAAGTTAATTTTCAAGTTAGTGTATTCTTGTATATCAGTTTGTAGGGCACAGAATTTTAAAATGGAACATATACTTGCTATGACTCTATTCATTAAGAAAGCAATTAATAAAATGTTGACCTCTGCAAAATTTCAAATGCAACGAATACGTAAATGTTCACTTCAACACAATAAATAAAGAAACACTAGGCACAACAACCTATTTACAACACAGCTCTAGTCCCTGATTACAAGGCACTTGGCTCCAAACAACGAATGAGTCCCTTTCAAATCAATGAGGCAAGTGTATATGAGTAAGTGTTTACAAAATTGGCGCCAAAGTTAAAAATAACCCACCAAATGGGACCTTTATAATAGAATGGATCCCCTTTTCATTTAATTTTTTATGGTAGTAATACCACTGACTTCATTAAAAAAAAGAAAGAGTTCAACTCTAATAGCTTATTAGGACACAAGTCTTCAATTCACTTTAAGCAAATGTAAAACACTGCAGAATTCTGTCCTGCATTTGGTGCTATTCAGGCTTTTAACACTGTGAACAGTAGAATAATGTATTTATTTTTATGCAAGCAGTAGATGATACTAATCTGTAGATGCTACAGCTGCTCAGAGGGAAAGAATTCAAAACAGGCAAGTAAAATGGAGAAATTGTCTGATACCAAGACAGCATGAAGTTAGCTGAAGGCCAGTACAAAGGACTGAGAGAGGAAAAAGCAAATGCACAGGATAGTGACTTTGTTTTAACATGAAGTTTACAGGCTACAGACTCTCTCCATAATACGTTACTGCTGAGGGGGCAGCATCATTCCAGGAGGTATTACATAGGGTACCATATACATGGCATGTGACACAAGTGTTCCCCTTGTATACAACTAATAGTTCCCCTGGTTACACTAATAAAGTCTCAGCTGGAGCATTCAGTTTAACATGGGAAATTAGACATCAGTAAAGACGTCTGTAAACTATGTACAAACTGGCACAAGTGCAAAGGAGAGCAACTGCAATAACTCCAACTGCTAGAAAATTAAGACTTAGGAGGACAGACTAAGTTAAATCCTTTTTACATTATTCTAGAAAAGAAAAAAAAAACAGTAGAAGCAGGAAAATGCATGATAATAGTCTTTGAATTGATTAGTTCTCATATGTAGAGAGAAACAACCATATTTCACGTATTTAGTTTGCAGAAATAAAGATTTAGGCCAGTCTTGGGGGAAGTGGGAAGCAGTCTAGTGATGAGAACAGTAAAAACTGCAATTGGTTGCATAAGGATGCTGCAGAAATCACTATTACTAAGCATTTTAAAAACAGGTTAGCCAAACATTTGACAGATAACTCATGTATATTTGATCCTAGAGCATTCAATTTACCTCTGAAGGTACCTTTCACCTATACACAAGAAAAATTTTACTCAGACATCATTTTCACAAAAAAAATAATGTGACTTATAATTAGTAGAGCTTTTATATGCACTTTTTTGGTCTTAGCTGATGCTGAACACTGGTCTAGTTCCTATATTTCAATGACACATATACAGTATAATAATTTGTAATTAATTATTGTGACGCTATCCAGCTGTTCACACACTTGAGATCCAAAGGATAGATGGAGTGTAGATTGCTGACTATTGAAACTGAAGAGAAAGTATTCCCAAAAAATTAAGGACCCATTTTGCTACTAACATGCAGCAACAAGACCACACAAGGCAGATGACACAGGTCTTCACCTGTCTCCTTATATTTAATAAAAAGAACAAGTGACAAAGCAAGTCAGCCTTGAAATGTATGATCCCTAGGCCTCAGTTCCTGAACTGACCTCTATCCCTTCAGTTTGACAAAAGGAGTTCCACCAAAAGCTACTGCTCAGTACTTGAAACACCCTCAATTATACAGACTTCATAAAAGAATGGCTTATTTTAATTCAAGGGGTCAATTTAGCAAGTATGAAATAATGCCTGTGCCTAGTAGCACATTATTGCCAAAGGTTCTTTTTTCTTCAAAATTATAGCACTCCGTCCTAGCCAAGCCATTATAATAGAAATAAATAATTTTTTGTTATTAAAAGCAAACCTAAAATACCAGTGCTAACAGAATTTTGAGAGTATGTAATCAGGTTAAAACTAGAAAATGAAAAGAAACATTTCCTCTAATTTGAATTACTTATTGAAACACTATAAACTTCAGTTAGCTAATGATAGATGTTGGGCTAATTTTCTGTTTTGGTGGTTCCTTGTGTTGTTTTTTTTTCTGCTAAGGTTTTTCTGCTACTTGAGAAAAAAGAATGGACAACTAATCAGAAGGATACTCAGTATTTAGTTTTATAATGTAATGTTTCAAGCTGTTTTCATGCTTCATGTTACTTTTTGTACATCTTTTAGATGCTACTTTTAACAGGATATTTTGTTACATGGTATTATATAAACACCATGGAGGCATCCCTGTATTTCACCAACACCAACAAACCAAATCCCACAACACAGTGTGAGTTCAGACACTAGCATGCCTCCTTCTACAGACATCGAACTAAAGTACTGAAAAGATAAGATAAAATAATAATTTTGAGAAGAATTATTTGCATCCCAAAGGAAAAGGATTGCTGCTATCATTCACAAAAAATGGATGAAAAGCAGATTATGTAACACTAGCTGAACATGTGCTTACAACTGTTTCAAATCTAGAACCAAACACTGCAAGCTGGACAGTGAAAAATGAAGACACACTGATGTTGAACTGCAAAAAGTACAATTCAAGCACAAAATAGTTGCATTAACTATTTTCTTTTAATAAACCAAGCAGAAAACTAGAAACTCTACCATATGTTTGATTCTTTAAATCAAAAACCTCTGCTACCTGACCAAAACAGTAACCTGCAAGAGTGATAGATTTCAATCTTTTGCATGGGCCAGCTACTAGAATGCTTAATAATACATTTTTTTAGGTATAATAGATGAGACTTTTGACAAATTACTGAATTACAGACTCCTGGGTTCAGCAACAGGTAACACTGTAGACACTATTTTACTCTCCACCCTGATGTATGTTATTCGTTTCCCTGCAGTTCTTCCCAAGTCTCTTTGCTTCTTTGCCCGGCTTGTGTGTCAGTCTTCCTAAAATGAGCTGCCTTAAAGATGGCCAGCAGTTTCTGGCAAAAATTCCAGATTTCAAGTAATGCCTTCCCCATTCTCTGCAAGTATTCCTGCCTGTGCTCTTCCTATCCTACTGCAGTGAATATATACATACATACACACACTCTCCCACCCATATATATCTGCACATACACTCACACACAAACACACACATGCACAGCAGTTCAAATGGTGTTATTAACGGGTTCAGATGTAAAAACCCTGGGTTTCAGAGATTGTGCAGAAAACACATTATATAAACCCATCTCAAGTAAATCCTCTGCAAAGTAAGCTAATTCCTGCTTTAGGATTTAAGCCTCTCTTTCTGGCTTGCAAATTTTAATGCCCTTACACAAAATGTCTAGCTTTAGTCCCAACATAGAAGACTGAAAGAATCTTTTGAGTTTGAAACTGTTTCTGGCTCACTTCTATAGTTTCTCACTTTATGTTTCACTTGGGCTACTTCTTCACATTCGTGGTACTTAGGGATGAGTAGTAAAGGCAGTAAGAGGCAAGACAAGTCTTCCTGTTCCACTGCCTAACTCAATTTGATGTCATCCCAGAATACAAGGAACAACAATAAAGACAAGTGAGGTAGCAGGAATCCCAAGCTGAACAAAATCATGGTCCAGTCACGTACCAGCACACCACAATTTAGAAGAAAGAGTGTTCTGTAATGCAAAAGGAAGAATTGAATGAAAATGGTACCTCATTACAGATGAGCTTGGGGCAACAGTTCTGCTGAAGTTCTGCTTGCAAGAACAGAAAAAGGAATTTTCACAAGAGCTTTCAACCCAGTAAAATTTGAAAGGTTTCCACAGAGATGCCCAAAACCTGGCCCTGACAAAGGGTTACTAAGGTTCCTGGTATGTACCAAGATACAACTTATTCAAAGTACATGAGGACTATATCTTCTCAAATAAATTAATGTAAGAAAATTTTACCTTAATCAAGAAATAATTTTCAGAAATATTTGGACTAGTTTCACTAGAATGGTGCAAAATAATATTCTGATATTTCATATGCCAAACATGGAAAATTTCAACTATGCATGGTAAGCTGGGAGTTTACCATTAGGAGCTACTAGGAAAATAGTCCCAGATTGGGAAGTATTCAGCAACCTTATTTACATACAGCCATCCCAAATATAGGCCTCTCTCCTAACAGAACACTAGCTACGATACTTCAGTTTTATTCTGAACTTAATGTTAATCTAAAAATTAAAAAATAAATTTTAAAAAACTGAAAAAAAAAAACCCAAACCAAAAAAGTCGCATAATCTAACAACACTCCTACAGATAATTTTTGTTATACAAAACACAGCAACAACTACAGAAACAAAACCCACTCACACATATAATTTGAAAAACTGAATGTAAATGAGGTTAGCAGGTAAGTAATTACCTGAACAACAAAATCCCCAAACAGTAGTGATAACATAGTATGTACAAATATACCTTGTCCTTGAGGAACTCCATAAAATTCAGCAGCTATCCTTGCTGCTTCCTTACGGTTTCCTTTCACAATGTAGAAATGACTAAGTATAGCAAGACTGATCTTCACAAAAAGTTTAAAACAAAAAAGTGAGAGTATAGTAAAGTAGACATTGGATAACTGCTGTGCAAAAGGGCGACTTTCTTCTATGACAGTCATTGCTGCAGCAAAATCTCTGTCAGTGTTTGGGTCAGGCTCTCGAATGTGTTGATAAGATCATATGGCTCCAGCCATGCACTCTTGGGAACAACTGGTCCCGAGGAAAGAAAATATCAGCTGGTCATGATGCCTGCTGCTCAAAATATGACGATTATTTATACTGTACATAGCATTGAGTTCACTACCGCTCTTGCTATCATGTGGGACAGCAGGTTCCAAGATCCTGGATTGTACTTGTTCCACTTAAAAGGTCTGTTGCATTCCAAATTCTGCATTGCTAACTCATTTATTTACATGTTTAAAATACATATTCAAACATACTATTGTAAAACTCTGCAATTGTACTGAACCAGGTAACTCAGATAATCTGTTTTTGCTAAAATATGTTCTGCTGCTGCTTAAGTACAATTGCTCTTTTCTGATATTTCATTTTATGTCAGACTAATACTTCTTCCTTAAAAAACTAGAACCATATCAGTAAATAATTGAAGTACACATTAATATATAAACAGAGATTTTATATACACCAGCTTTGACAGTCTCTCATTATTTTGCTCAAGCTGAATGAAAGTATCTAGTATACAAAGACTTAAGCACTATATGAAAACAGGTGATAAGAATCAAACATCTAGATATTTTTATGCATAAGACCTTGGAGCATCTAAAATTAAATTAATTAAAATGCAATGATAAATATACAACATGGAAAATTTCTAATAGTTATGATACACATTTCACTGTGCTGCATCATATTACTTTAAACCTATGACAGGACAGGCTTTATTTGTTGGCCAGCTTTAGAGAAGGGAATCTAAATTCCTCAGATATTTTAAGAAATAATGTGCTTTTATACCATAAAGTTATTACTCACAGTCATCAGCAGTCACTCACAAGTTGTTCCATTAGTGTGAGTAATTGCTCAGTAAATTGTGAGTTGCAACATGACACAAACTGAGGAGCTTCATGACAGAACTAGATTTCTAAGTGAACTATAATCCTAAAATAAAGAATCATGACAGCACAAGAAAGGGTCCTGCTCTAAACTTTTATATTTCCTTTTAAATTAAAAAATAGTGTCTTGAATTATAACTCAAAATACTCTACCGAAAGTAATCCTAAACCTTCCTATTCTACCGTGGATTCTTGTTTGGTGATCAGAAAGAAACATTTTAGAATGTTGGCAACTGTCCATCAGGAAAAAAGGGTACGATCCAAATGTCACTGCATCCACAGATCACCCTGACTTCCATGAATGGTATAGCAGATTAGGTACTAAAATACAAAATCATATTTCTGAAAGGAAAGTGGAAACAATAAGGCACCTCTTGTCATCTGACTCTAGGAGTAATTTATTAGAGTAATTTATTAAATTTATTAGAGAAACTGTAATTTTTTTTCTGGAAACTACATTCAAACAAACCTATATAAATGAAGAAAAGACAACGATAAAAGGAAATGTTCTTGGAAATAAATAACAAGATTTTTAACAGACAGGAAGTTAATTGTGCTTATCTTGAGAGAAACAGGCATTAGGTATTTTTCTTTGAAAAAGATTTAATCCACTTAAAGTCAACCATAACTAGAAAAGGCAATTAAAAAGCAGTTTACATTGTAAACTACATTTGTTGGTAAAAAAATATATGCAATTTTTTACTAAATTTAATTTATAGACATTTTCTCATCCAGACAGAATAGGAACTGCTTTCCTCATACCATTATTAGAAGCGGGAATGAGCACTTAAAATGCCAAATGAAAATCCCTTTTTATATTTGGCACATTGTTATCTGACACTGAATTGAGGTGTCATGTTTTCCACAAATACAAAAGGCATTATGTTCTGAGCTACCACTGCCAATTTCTGTTTCAATCATTAACAGAAATAGTATTTTCCTCAGTAACACACCCAATATTGGAATTTCTTACTTCTTCCATATTTGTACTAGTATTACTAAGCTTAACTTGATCAGTCCACAGAATTCCCCAGCCATCTTATGGACCTGTTTTACAAATTTACCATGCAGAACAAGAAAAAACCATAATTATGTTATAGAAAGCTTTTTCTTTCTTACAGTGTTTTACCTGACCCATTTTTCCTGATTTCATATTGTGCAATCTAGCACCTGCTTTCTCTTAGACTTCTCCCACATTTTGTTAACTTACAAAACAGTCTTTCTTTGTAGAGGCAAAACTCTGAGCAGCAAATACCATAAATAACAGCTGAAGTTAGCAGTACTCAGAATTCATCTTCCCCTTACAATAATGTTTCCTGCTCCTTACAACTGCAGTAGAGAAATCACAAAATAAATTTCTCAATTGTTGGATAGTTTTCTTCAAGTTGAATTTTTCTGTTAAGGTTCAAAAAAAGTAAATTTAAAACTACAATAATAAGGCTGTGCATGCAATTACTATTTTGTAAGCGATGTTTCAAATAATGTCATGGATTTGTAAAACTGCTTTTAGGAACAACATGAAAATTGAGCAGGAAGGTTATTCCTGTATCAAAACTTGCCTTCCGTCCTTTAAAAAATTCCCCTCACCAGTAACAAACTACACTAAGATGAAAAACTACATGAAATCATGAGTTTTGAGAATTCTGGTTCACATATACCCATCAGAAGCTGGGAAAATTACTCTCATAATATTTCCTCTTTTTTTAGAGCTCTATAACTCTAATGTGTCAGCTTAGCTGGAAACTCTCCCAGCCACACGGAACCAAGTCCATCCTAATCTAAGTCTACTAAAGTGCTACAGAAATTACCATTACAGCTTGTTGGCAAAGCCATGCTACAAGGCACCCAGTCACGAAAACTGAGCAACTGCTTAGAAGTTAACACCCACACAGCATTTTGGGAGAACCAACAATGTGAATGCTGAGACCTGAACACAGAATAGCTGAGAGGAGGCCCATGCAGACTGGGAAAACCAGTTATCCAGACTGGGAAACAGAAAGCTACAGCTGTTGTAAGGGAAATCAGAAAATAGAAGCATAGGTAAATAAATAAAGGATCTGACAGTCAATGCGATACCATGAAGGACTGTAAAAACGTGGGATGTAAGTGCCCCAATTTTCTATTGCATGGCAATGTGAAGTAACTGGAGTCAGATATTGCAGCACTGCAGAAAAATGAGAGCTTCCAAATGGAAATGCACCATATGTAACAAATGTATAATATTTTAAAGATATCAAAACACTTAAAAAGAGCAGTGGCTTAATCTGGATATTTGCATTTCCCATGTAGTTTTGACTTTTGGGAATGAAATTTCTTGGCCTCATTTCCTCACTAGTAAAATGGGAGTATTCTGAAGATAACTTCATTGCTGTTAAAAAATCACTCAGATATCCTGGTGAAAAGAATACTGAAACTAATAAGGTATCTAATAATTTTTTATTTTAATATAAAATTCAGATTACAAAGGTAAATAAAATGATATCTTGACTGTTCATTCACTTAATGTCGACAAAAGAGATAGGCTGTAAAATTGTTTTAGCATCTAGGGTTTTACCATAGCACACAAGAAAATGGCAACAAGCTACATTGCAGATTAACGATATTTTGATTTTTATTTTGTTTAAGAAGATAGAAATACTGTGACAGACAAGGATACCCCTACCTTGACATACTAACACTTTCCCAGCAAATAAAACAAGAACAATGTAATGATTCCTCTGATATGCTTCCCCATTTCTGGAAAAAGCCTATTTTAATTTTAAAACCACTTAGGAAACTTTAAATGCTGGAATTTATGGTCTTAGAGTTCCCTTTTAATGTAGCTTGGTCAGTTATCATTTCTAAAGAACATAACCTGTATAATCAACATAGCAATACTGTTTATGATGACTATAAAGTGGTTCATTTCAAACTCCAGAGCCCAGACAAAGTAGCCTGGCCTTTAATGCTTTGCTGCATAGCAGCCAAGTGCAGAAAGAAAGTATTTAGCAGTGGCACCTGTTTGTGCTAATTCAAACTGTCCAAAATCTAGTGTACAATTTACTCTCAACCTAACAAAGTAATTCTTAGAAAAAAGACCAACTATGCTTATCATCTATGATTAATTGCATAACCACATTCATAAACTATTTTATTCTGATTTTTCATCTATGCTTTAGAAGACTGGTGCGTTTAATTTTTAGTAAGGCAAGATATGCAAGAAAATTAACACAACTGATAGAATATTTAGTCTTTGAAGGCATTTTTTTTAACACTAAAGACTACAAAACCCTTAGAAATATGATTTCTTTATAGCACATGCTGTGTTGTTGCTTTGGAAAACATACTTCCTTCTATTTAAATTTTTTAAAGTAATATATTTAAACCAGATGACAGAAGATGTAAAAGAGTAATTATATTCACAGCACAAATTCCATTACAGTTAGTCCTAGTAGTTTTATTCAGTATTTTGGAGATGCATATAAATGTCTGAAAGTGAAAATGTTTTTTTAAAGATGAGGTATGCAATACAGTACAAGGAATTCTTTCATGTGCGTGTCTTTCTCCACATATAAGAGTTAGCTAAATATACACAAGAAGTTGATACTCATCCTGGTTCTGAAACTTCTGTCTAATAACAAGTATAACAGAAGATTGTAAGATACCAAGCAGAGGAACAGGAACTCTTAGGTGCTTTGAAGAATTTATTATTTTAAACATTATGGACAACCAAAAAGGAGACATTTCTAAAGCAATGCCCTCAGAACGAGTTTAAAATAAAATCAGTAAGAAATTGAGTTCTAGAACTGAGTTTCTGTAAGCATACAATGCTTCATGAAGGAATCAGAAGAAGAGAAGCATGAGCTTCTAAAAACCAAATGTCTAATTCAGCATGAAAAATTACCTGCTTAGTGACCAGCTGACTTGTATTTTAATGAGTGTATGAGATGCTAATCCTCAAAATTTTACCTGACTTACCTAAAGCTACTGAATGTTGTTTATGTCATTTCCTCCTTGATCTATGTTCAGCAATTTTTTCTACTATTTTATATTCAAAGCATTTGAACTGAAGAAATCTAGACTCAAACAAACATCTTTAAAATTTATTTCCTCTTTATGCAAAATGTTACATCAAATTAAAGACAAAAAAAAGGCATTCATACAATAAAACAATCTTCCAAAAGTACTATTAAATGTTCTTTTTATTAATATCACTCCTAAGTTACGTATATTATGCATTTATACTTAGGCACAGAAGATAAACCCAAACAAGTCACATTTACCTGAGAGCTACAAGAAATTTAGAAGCTGGAGTGACTGGAAAACATCAAGCAGCTGCTGTGTCCTTTTCCAAACAGGAACTCAAGCCCATTAGCACAACACAATTACTACTCTTTGTAAAATAGGAAGAGGTGGCTGAAGTACTGACTTTGTGCTATGGTTTTAGAGGAATGAAAAGACAAAAAATGAGAAAACAAATTTTTTTGTCCAGAAAAGACGAAACTTGGTTCAGATCTCAACTGCTTTTTCACTGCACCCCATTGCTATCCTTAAGAACTCTACAGAATTACTTGAGCATCATGACAAACCCATATTATCAGCACAAAAACCTGAGAGTTGTGTTGCCAACTGAAACAGACACAACTCTGTAAACCAAACAAATGAAAGGCCCTCATTTTTTTACAGCTTTTCTTCCTGAGCACCAAGTCTACCCAGGATCTACACAAACCATGCAGCATGACGTCATAACTCATAACCAAAGTTATGTTTAATTCAGATTTCTGCAGTTCTCATAATTCCTGCTAATATCCTGATAACCCAACCCAAGACTTTAACCAAAAGTCTGTTTCAAAATACAATGCAATGACATCTTTAGTGGCATAACAGGGAAAAATGAGACTGTCTTAAAACACTTCTCCTCTTGTTGTGCTCTGGCTCTTGACACCCATTCTACTAAACCAGTTACACATTTAGACACCATTTGTCTTCTCTAATAATGAAACACAACAGCTCCTTTAAAAGAGCATTAATGCACAAAAATGTTTTGTTTTATATATACTTTCTCTCTGTATTTTGGTGTAGCACATTATTTCCATGGGTTCTTGAACTGCTCTAGAAAGTTCAAACTTATGCCTTTGGGTGGTAGGGTGGTACTTTTTTCCTCCAGTGTACTAAAATCATTGGCCTGACACAGTTTAGGCTCTATACAAATCAAGTTATTGTGGAACATGAATGATGCAACCTTTCATTTGCAACATCATGAAAAGATTGCTTATTCTACTGCTAACTCTTAATGAGTTCAAAATTATTTAATTGAGGTGTTTTGCCTTTCCTAGTAGTTGAAAATACTACTCCTATCTTAGAAAATAATTCTAGTATACAGACTTGTACGTCTGGATTTCCAGAGAATGGAATTACTAGTCAAGGATTAAATATCAATCAGTATCTCTACACATAACAGACATTCTCCATATGACATATGCATTTAAAAGCATAAAAAGTAATTCAGATATTTAACTGATTATGAAATTCTAGTTTTCTAACTTTCTCAGTTCTTGAAAAAATAACATAGTAATCTTAAATCTGTATCCCTTTGTTATACACCACTGGATAGCTGCTTCCCGTAATGGGGGTAGATGCTCCTTCAGCTACAAGTCCAATATCAACAATCCTGCTGTCAGCCACATTATCACATGAGCATGCTTGATCTGCTTAACCAGTCCATCTAATCACTGACAGCAAAGTTCCACCCAGCAGGGAAGCAGGTATGATCAATGTGCTTACAAGTAAATTCAATCTGAGTTCTGCTAGAAACATAGTAAGTTTATTTACAGTATTTGTTGCAGTCCTCTTTGGATAACTAACATAACTCAACTATTAAGAGCATTACAGAAGATTCCAAAATAAGTCATGTGTGCACTTAGAGACATTACTAAACCCAGAAACGTGTCAGACAGCAGGCACACACAGCCTGCTGACAGACACACTCTAGCAAATCTTGCCCCCAGAAGTTTAAAAAGTTACCACCTCCAGCTGCCCATTCCATTCCTCAGCTAAAGGTTCCTGCCCCTCTCTCTCCCTTCCTGGAAATCAACAGGAAGGAATGTGTATTGATACACTTCTCAGTTCAAAATCCGGCAGTTTAAACTGTTGGTAAGTTAAAACTAACCTGTTGGATTTTACACAGAAAAAACCACTCACACCCACTCCTTAGAACCCATTCTGTGACAGGGCAAATGACCCCCTGGAAAAAGTCGTAGCAAGCGAAGAGGGGAGAGCAATGTCAATATGCACATAATCGCTGCCTCTTCGTAAGGATACATCTTTGATGGCCTTATGTACTGATACAGCTGTATCAGCAAAACTCAGGAAGAGTCTCCTCATTTTGTACCTCTTTCCCTTTGTACAGTTCCTTTCTTGCATCCAAGAGATTTCTTGCATTGCCAACCTCGTCTGCAGAACACGGATTCCCTCTCTGGCAACTAACGCAACCTCTTCCGTAGGATTGTGGTACCACGGGAGCCATGCTTTTGGTATTTCAACTACCTTGACAAACTAACTTTGCTATTTCTCTAGTAGGCAGTGCAACCACCTTATTAATCTAAATTCATGTAACTAAACCTGGTATTTTTGCACTTTTTATGGTTAATCTTTTCCTTAATGAACTGCAAAAATGTCACAGGTTCTCATTAAATAGATGCCTCTAAATAAAAACAATACCTGAGCTGTTAATCTTTTGTCATCAATTTGAATTATTTTTAAAATTGTTAATTTTATTCTACATTATAGGCTGTCTTTAAATTTTTCTTTAACCATTTAATTTTTTTCTTCAAAAAATAGTTTTTCTTCCTAAAAACAGTGAAATCATCTGTTTACTTTTATTCCCCCTTTCTTCAAACTTTGTCAGGTTTTCTTCTTGACCAAGTAAAAGTGGTTTAATTTTTCTCCTTTCTGTGTAAAGCATATTTTGGTGCCTAAGCATGTTGTTAATAAAAGGAAATTACAGAGTCAATAGTAGGGATGAGAGTTAAAAGTTTATTCTGCAAGCTTATGTCACTATATGCTGACTCCCATGGCTAGTGCTCATAACAGAAAGGTTTTTTCCATCCACTGAAATTGGTATTGGCTAAATGATATCACCATGACAGAACTGGTAAAACATCTTTTTCTTCAAGCTGAGGCATGACAAGTCTCTGCTTGGTGCTTTTACAAGAGACATGAAAATACCTTGTGATGAAGACTTGCAACTGGCTGAGTGAATGAGATAAAACCCCGGTGAGGTGGATCAGTAGCACCCAGGCTTCTTGCCCAGAATGCAAAGCACAATGAAGTGAGAAAGGTTAAGCTGAATCAGTAATGTATGAATGACTTTACCTAACATGGCTTTATAGGCCATGGAACGGCCAAACCTCACAGAAGCCAAAAATTATCTGTGTTAGGCTCCAAAATATATTGACTTTGGAGCCAAGAATATTTGTTTCTCTCTGTGATGCAGCTTTTATTTTGCCATATATTATGCCACCAAATGAGACAGTGTTGTAAAATACCAACTTCATTCTAAAATGAGAAATTTAAAATTCCCCAAGATTTTCTTGCTGAAGGACTTACGATAATACTACGAAGGCAAGTGAAAATTTCTTCTTGCTTATCTTCTTATTCTGCAGACTGTGGAGATCCAAAGCTGAAAAATGGAGGTGAGAAGAACATTAGAATCCAAGCCACTCCAATGCAGTCCAAAAAGCCTCTTCTCTTAGTCACAACCTTTCAACACCAGCTGTAAAAACAAGCCATCCAGGAGAGGTGCTAACTGAAAGGGGGCTGTTGCAAGAGACAGCTGATCATGGCCACATTTATTTTAATCTTCCTCTTCCTTCCCAGAGCTGCCTAAGAGGCTGTGTGTTGCTACTGTCTCTTAAAGAATTAACATTTCAACAATTAATAAAAGACAAATTCAAGAAAGTATTTAGACATTTATGGTAAAAAAAAAATCAGGAAGTATATACATGTCCCTAGATCAAAAAAAACGTTATCTGTACAGTTCTCGTCTAACTATCCAGTTACCAAAGATGCCACAGGCACCTAAACTTTCACTTGTAAAATTAGTCAGAAACTTAAGCCCCAAGAAGGCCAAAGGTGCTGGGCTGAAGTTAACACCTCCCTTTCACTTGAAATTCACAAACCATACCTCCCAAACTGTCAGCCACCCCAAAGCTTCCATCTGTGTGTACCATGTTAGAACCAATATGACTTCAGTGGGAAAACAAAGAACTCATAGCAATCTCTGTTGATAGTCAGTGTCAACACTTGTTATTTTGTTTACAGAGGATGAAAGGAATCACTCCATAACCGGAACATCAGAGTCAACCAAAGAAAGCAAGCTACTCTCTCTCAAAAGACTACTAATCATCAGCTGCTGACAAGGATCAATCCTGTTGAAGTGCCGGCACTATAAAAAAAGAACACATGTTTAATAGATCAAAGAGTGCACAAAAACTCAATTTCAAAGTCAGATAATTTTAGGGTAAGGACTGGAGAAGGACAGCAAATTCTGCATTTCAGACCTGCTGCCAATCCTACCTCTGCAATTTGTTCAATGAGTTTGTAATGAAAAATATGGCATTTCTTGAAGTAATAGCCAGCGTGAACACTGACATGCCTTGTGCTCTGCTGGTCTGGGCTTAAGGACGCTGCTTGGGCATAATGAATACCATTCCACTGCATCTTGGAAATGGTCTCCCACACTCTTCTGCCTCCCCAAGATCCTATGAATTTGTTCCCATAATTATAGTATTTGCTCAATTCACAGTAACACACCTTATTTAGCTGACAGCGACTTTTGACATTAATATTATGTCACTATTCTTCACAAAATATGAGATTTTATAGCCTTCAAAGAACAATCTAGAACCTGCGAGCAAATAGCTACTGTGAATAATTATCCCCCCTGCTTTCACAACTGCCTTGTTTCAAATTTTTTTCCCATTTTGATTTTGCAAGATTTCAGTCATTAAAAAGCGATAGGTTTCTTTATTCTAAAACAGTAATAGATCAATCCTTGAATAAACTACACCATCTGTCTTCCCCTGCATACTGTGCTTTTAAGTGACATTTATTTAAAGTTTCTACTAAAATAAATCCAAACCTCCACAAGCAATAGCCATATTTATGCATTGCCTTTAAAAACAGATGAATACCTTTTGATTTTGGTCTTTTGTGGGTATTTAACTACTGCTTTGGAAATTTCACTACTGTATTCCTGTAAGTTCTGCCCAAGAGCCTTTTTTTTATTAAACAGTTGTTTAATATGAAAAACTCTAAATAGCAGCTACATGAACTAAAAGCAAGAACAAAGGCAATTAAGCCTTTTGCTTGTAGATATGAGAAAAAAATAGTGTCCACATTTGAACTATCTTTTTGAAAACAACCAACATTTTATAACTTCCAAAATTATTAGGTTCCCCAGTTTGCAGTAAAAGCTTCCTTAATGCTTCTAAGTCTCCAAATATTGTGGGGAACAGTACCTACTTTTCAGTAAGAGTAATCTAAGGTTTCAGTAACAACAAGTTCCAGACCATAAATCATCACTATAATTAATATTTTGAATAGCATAAAATAATAACAAGCCAACAAAAACCTTTATATAAGAGACTCCCTGTGCTGCTGAAACTCTTGCGAAATATCAGAAAGGTCAAGAATTACAAAATGCAAACCAGAAAAGAGTCTACCCTCTTCGGACCTGAGACTGATTTCAACGGGGCAAATGCAAACACACAGAAACCAACTGCATAGTGGAAACAAGGTCCCCAAAGAAAGGAATGTCTCCATAGGTACCTTCATCCTACAGGCTAAACAGACATGTGCTACAGGTACTCAGTCTGGGAGGAAACAAAAAGCCTCAGTATGATCTTCTTCCTTTTCCATTTCCTACCTTTATCTGCAAAGATTTTTCTTCCCTGATTCATAGACCTTACTCTTGGCTACAGGGAAGAAAAGCAACAGCACCATCATTACAGAGCATACGTATTTCAGAACGGCCTGACAGCCCCCACCTTGCTCTCCCTATCCCTTCAGTCACCATGACTCCTTCCAGCCTTTCAGACTCCTGCATCTGAGCTCCTGTCCCTACTTCCAGTATTTGCAGCACTGGAACCTTCGGGCTGGGAAGAGGAAATCACATATAACTGAATCACTGCTGACACCTGTTGGCAGCCCCGAGAAACCCGCGTTACTCCGGCCTGGTATCGTTAACACGGAGGAATAGAAGGGGAGGGAACACCAAAAAAATCGACCCCAAACCATTATAAAGCTCTCACCCCTTGGTTCTCACATGCTGCAGGTCCGGGAAGCAGGAACGGCATCAAATAGGAGCCCCGGGAGGAGTTAGGAACCACCTCACTACATAAACTGATCTTTGCTGGTACCAATTTGAATTGAAATTTCAACCAAATTGGACTAAGGTGAAAGGCTGCCTCACCCTGCAAACGGTATGAGATCACCACGCCATCTGGCAAAGAAAATGGATTCCAGGAACAAGCCCAGCTACTAAAGGAGATTTCTAGGCAAGAAGACTGACATACTGAGCATGTATGTAACAAACTGGAAATGAATAGGAACATCCTATACGAAACAAGGCAGGGAATGGCAAATCACAGTACCACTGAAAGCAAGATACAGATATGAAGTGGAAATACAAGCCTTCGCCTAGCACTTATTTATGTTTTACTATACAAATGCAAAAACCCAGCAGAGCGACAACTGGCCTGCAGGAAGGAGTGCCCTGGCAGCACAGCCGCTGGCAAGCAGGCAGGCAGCGCACTCACCCGGCTGCCGCCGCCGTGTCGTGCCCGTGCCCGGTGCCGGCCCCGCCCATCGCCGGCGGGAAGCGGGCAGGGGGCGTGGCGGGGGCGTGGCGGGCGCGTGGCGGGGGCGTGG